>NW_013531700.1:6050682-6065094 GCF_000836235.2 Papilio xuthus
CCCCCCCCCCCCACCCCGCCGGCGTCCATTTGGTTATGAGGCAAAAATCCTTGAGAGTGCAAACGGAAATTGTACGTTTTATAATATCAAAATATGATTTTATATGTCTATTATACTGTGAAATTTATTACATGAAAACGTACGAGATTTTTACTAACGACATGCGATTTAAACTGGTAAAATAAACGAAAAGATCAAGAAATTTATATGTTAATTTATTCCCTTTTCTACATCAATTAAATTAATAACTTTTAATTGTATCTTTTCAAGGCATCTCATACATTTTGTTTGAATATTAAATAACGCATATTCTTATGAATCTAGCATCATAACTTTGAAATTTACAGCATTACGAGACAACATAACATTGAGCTGCTAGCATCGATCGATAGTTCCGCTCGAGGACGGCAATTACCCAGCGCAGGGGTCACACGCCGCTGGTCGCGACCGGCCCTTTGTGGTCGCCATTGTTTCCCGCTGGAGGGCGCCTCTGTACACCTACCATGTAATTGACACCAAAAGGGTTCAAATGCATGCTGTAGTACCCACTTAAAATAAATTAAAGCAAACTGTAGGTAAATATGAAATAATATACTTTCTATCTTATTAATATTATAAATGTGAAAGATTAGATGGATGAATGGATGGATGTTTGTTAGAAGGTATCCCTGGAACCACGAAACGGATTTTGATGACATGGTTAAAACACAGTCTGGAAGAACACATAGGCTACTTGTTAAGTTTTTTTCTAATTCGGCGCGCGAGCGTCGTATCACGTCGAATTCACTTGTTACAAATAACTTGAAGATATATGACAATCTCAAAGTTGCGTCATTACAATGGAATAAAACGAGTCGTTGTTTATAAATGTCAACACAATTCATCAGTATTTACTGACCAGCCCCTTCACTTTCCATCATTAAATTCCACTAGTAACGGAAATCAATTCATTGTGCTTATCCATCGCCTGCTGAGTACAACATATCAGGATTAAAAGTCTATCAGTAACAGCAATGTAAATCGCAGTGCAGTACATTACTGCTCAAGACAAGGTCGCGGTCAAGAACGCGTGATACCTCTTCACGGCGGGGAACAATGAATGTCTTTTTTTTGTATCTTTTTTTTTTCGTTAACGATCTTAGCACAGTTACGTAGTTTTTCCTTTCTAAGAACCGTGACTTTATTACTTTGTACGTCTTCCAAAATATATTATATTTAACGTTGAATCAAAGCTATACGTTACATATTACTAATCTTATTAATATCATAAATGCAAATGTTTAAAGGGATGGATGTTTGTTAGAAGGTATTTCCAGAACGGCTGCATGGATCTGCTGCGCTGAAATTTGGCATTGATTTAGAACATAGTCTCGAAGAACATATAGGGTACTAAATTAAGCTTTTTTTTAATCTCGCGCTATCGGAATCGCGGGCGACACCCTTTTTTCTTTCTCCCAGTTTTTTATACACCTTTAATCCCGTTTCACAGAGTATAAAAAATAAAAACAATTCGATATCATTACAAAAGATTTGATTAACAATCCCATGACAACAATTCGAAGCATACTGTTAAGCCCACTAATAGACATTGTTGTTTCGACGTATTTGTAGCAAGTGGTAAGGCAATACAGTTCGTAATGACTTTGTTAGTGCTACTAGGTTCTGCGCAAGGACAACACAATGACGGTCCAATATACACAACGTTGACACAAATCCAATATGTCGGATGACGTCATACACGTACCGTCTCCGCTTTGTTTACATTATCCACAACCAACTAGTCAATATCGTAGACATATTAATTGCTTTAACAACTTAAATAAAAAAAAAACTAAATGACTGCCTTAGTAAGTAACTTCTCTGAGTATCAGAATGGTGATTAATTAACTTAATAAAGTTATGCAAAGCTGTATTGTGTAAGGATACTTGAAATAATTAATTTGTAAAGTGTAATAAATAAAAGTTTTGCCTGGCGCGCTGCCAGTCGTCAGGATATCGGCGCACTTGGATCAGAACCTGCACTGCACCAATATTTATCAGAAATATAAATATTTTATTTTTCTATTTTACATATTATAAAGTTAACTTTATAATTATAAAATAAAACACAAACATTACCTTTTTTCTGTATTACGCTGGTGCTTATTACATTTTTAAGGTAAAAATTCGGTGGTTCAGAAACTCACTAATCGTTCTAAGTCGTTCTTATTCATATAACATACACTATGTCGGGACATATTGTATGTTATATGACGCAACGCTTTATCTAACTTGTGCAACCGCGAGGCGACATATGCTAAGATGCACACTATGCCACTTAAGTAATATACATTAGAAATATTACAAGACACGTGATGTAGGCTACGGTATTAAGGTCGTTTGAGGCTTCCCTATAAAACTATCTTTATCATCATCTTTCGTACAAGTTTTAAAACAAATGTAGTTTTAAGTTATTTAGTATTTGGAAATGCTAGACAATGATCTTCTCACCACCACCACATGAATCTTAATATTTTACTAATATTATAAATACCTTTGATGAATGTTTTTAGAAGGTATATTCAGAACAGCTGCATTGATCTTGCTGAAATTTGCCACAGATGTAGAACATAGCCTGGATGAAGAGATCGTCTACTAAAGTTTTATTAAAATCTCGCGCGGACGGAGTTGCAGGCGATAGCTAGTACGTTAATAACTACAATAGTAATAATACAAATGTATGTATGAAATTTAATAAATGGTATCTTTATCTATGGGTCAGCGAATATCACTGATAAACTTATCACTGACAAGCTTAATCAATAACTATGATAGGCGTGTGAACATTACAATATACTTGACCAATCCCTATCCCATTTCCTCTAAAATCTATCGAAAAAAGTTGCCATCTAAACAGAATGATTGAATCAGATAATATCGTTCAAACAGATATATTTTACGGGGTTCGCATTTAAACGATATTTTCATCTCAACTGACAAAAGCTAGACTGACACAAATACGAACTAAATTATTTTAATTCTGTTCTCAGTAAACATCCATTGTTAATTAATTTGATAAAGCCGTCAAATAGTAAGTTTCAGTATGAATAATTTTATCTGTATCCAGAGTATAATAAAACATTAACAACATTGTATATAGCGCGTCTATAAAATATATTTTATTGCTTAGTTACGTAACTGACGGAAACTAGACACGTAGAGAGCATACAAAATGAGCTGATTGTCTAAAAGTTTTGCAACAAGCTTCTGTCCGCGACTCTGTCCGTGCGAAATTAAAAAGAAAAATTAATCATGCGTTCTTCCAGACTATACTCTACATCTAAGCCATTCAGCGAGATCTATTGAGCTATTCTGGAGATACCTTCTAACAAACATCCATCCATTCATTCAAACATTCGCATTTATAATATTAGTAATACAAACACTTCAAACCTGACTAATAGTGTTAACAATCCCTTTTTAGTCAGTTTAAGTAGGACATATTAAGTATGTTTTTGTGAGAATGTTTTGCAATACCAACTAACGGTTATTTTTTACGTTTTGCTTTTTATTCTAACATCTGATTGCTGCATTGTCTTGTGAAATATATTTTATTTTCTCACTATGCAGAGGAATAAGCCCTTTAATCTTAGGTCGCCTCTCCCGCTATCAATCTTGCTCGTCTAGATCTTTATCACGAGCGTAAATTTAGCTTATATTATACAGGAGACGATGTTTCTGCCAATAATTACGTCACAAGTATATGTTAAGCAACAAAATCTGATTGTAATGAGGTCAGTGTGTTTTTTCCTTACGAATTAATATAAACATTATTGGTGACAAGGACTGATTTTTAACATTTTCACCTTTAAAAGAAGAGTGAATCATCATCATCAGCTCTCTATACGTACTGACTAGGCTATAGTTAACCACGCTGGCCCAGTACGGGTTGTCTTCACACAAATCTTTAAATTCCTTCGCAATATGCAATTTGCATCACGATGTAAATCGAAATCACATTGATACATGACAGGATTCGAATCCATATCGATACCTGCAGAAAACCAGTCATATGCTTAACCCCTGAGCCACAGACGCTCCGAAAAGTGAATCGGCTAATATTAACGTAGTAACCCATGCGATAAAATGTCAAGTCAGCACCAAATATCATTGTGTATATCAAATATTCGGGAATAAAAAAGTCTTGGAGTTGTAAAGTGCAAAATAACAAAATAAATGTTGAGAAGTAGAAATACGATACAGTTGAAAATTATTAAAAAGAAAAATAACACCGTTTAGATCTCGACTAATAAATATACCTACCACCATCGAAATTCCACAACACGTTGCGTGGCATAACACGAGCCAATCCGTGTAATCATGCGATTTTTATATTTAAAAAACTCACGATTATTGTATGAAAACCATCATACGAAAGCCAAGAAACCCAATTTGTTTCACGCCCTCATTACAGACGATCCAGCGTAAAACTTAGAATCATCTTAAACTCTGACATCGTACATTTAGTAATTACTAAAAGCAGGAAAATGTACGTGGAAATGCTTACGAATAATACTCATGAGCATAAGATAATACAGCCATAGTGGTTTATTTATCGTTTACATGCCGTCGAAAGCTAATACAACGATCAAAACAAACGCTCGCCGGCTACAACCTCCGCCGCACTATTCCACCATTCACAACACCAAACGATCGATAAAAACAAGAAAAATAGACCTAGTTCATCGCACTCAATATTCTTAAACAATCTTTCTCTAACAACAGAAGAAAGACCACGAGAAATAAAAAAAAAACAAGTTGTTTAATTTGACGTAAGTATGGAAACTGATCGTCCGCAACTAACCTTTCCAAGACGAATCCAATAAGAATTCTATCAATTTTCCGATTAAAACGAAAGTTTATAAGAGACAATTTCATCATCTAGGCTTACCAGATGTAAGACGGTATTCACCACCTCCCGGTTGGTCACCTGTCCGACTTCAATCAAGCCGATAAGGACTGCAAATTTCAGGCTATCGTTCGTCGTCATCCTGACTACTTCCTCAGGTCTCGTAATTTCACTAAAAGGCGGCGACTTTAAGTCCGCCATATTTAACTATGTCACTATTCACTTACACACAAAATTTAATCCACTCACGACGAAAAAATTCAAGAAAACATTATTCCATCGGCTCACATGATAACGCACCAATGTCGCTTTCTACCATTTTGGAATTATAAAGTGTTGCCATAATATGAATGTTCACGTCAATTTTTGCCAATAAATCAATATTGTTTTGTTGGGAGTTTAAATTAATATACTTTCGTTATTTAGTTGTTAGGCTTGCTAAAACGTGGTTGTTTTAAATTTATTTTAGACCTTGCCGACTTTCAATCTAAACTTATGAAATGATACAAATAAAAACTATGACTCATTAATGTATTCGAAATTTCCTTAATGATGTTTCATGTAGTTTTTGGTCGCAATTTTTTTATAATTAATATGTTTTTAGTAGTATCTTAAACATTTTTGCAATTCGCACAAATTTGTTCGATCTACCTAGCATTTAAGCTAAAAACTTCTAGTTGCAATTTATGAAACATGTTCACCAACATTAAAAAAAAGTTTGAAGTATATTGTCAAAGAGTGATTTTATTTTATAAAAGTAAAAAAATACGATTAACCTTCTCTACCACGCATTTAAATAATTGTTATAGAATTATTGAACACAAAATCGACTGAAACACAAATTACTTACAATTAAAATTCAAATAAGAAAATAATTTTTAAAGTTTTAAGTGTTGCAAGCCTTGTGACGTGAAGTGTGCAACGGTCAGTCGTACTTCCACTACCATTTTGTATTTAACTTCAGTATTCGTCAGTCACAGTGCGAATAAACATGGCGGCGATTGAAGTTGAGGTTCCTAAAGTAAGTTTTAATTAAACTGTTTTAGTTGTAAATACAATAACTATTGTTTAATATGTAAACGGAATGTTGTATTTTATATAAATAGCTATTGTATGGTTTTAAACGGTTCGTTATTAATGTTGGAATATTTACTTAAAAAAAAAGAAAACACCGTTGGGCGTTTTGTAGGTTTATTATTTATAAATTCTGATAAATAACGTCACGAATTATTAAACCTTTGTTTTGTTTATGTTTCAAAATGTATATATTTGCAATTGTTAAGGCCTTCAGTACCAGGTATCCATAGTCAAAGGTTTGCAAGTTTATAGTCGGTTTTCAAAGTTAATTTCGTTGAAGGCGGAGTCCGCAATGCGAACTCTGAAGTTGTCGGGGCACGTCGGGTTCGACAGCCTTCCAGATCAGCTGGTGAATAAGAGCGTGCAGAATGGTTTCGTGTTCAACATCCTATGCATTGGTAAGTTATGAATAACTTGTTACGATGTTTGACTAATCACTTGTTCGGCCGGCGTTATCAACTTTGTACTTGTTAGTTTAACATACTTATACACAAACTCTTTTCAGTGATACAAATCTGTCACAAATGTTTAGATATAGCAGCTAAATGGTGATTGAAACATATTTCTACAAAAAGATCATGGTCACAATATAAGAAAAGAACGGTTGGGCCCATAAGTACCCTGTTCGCACAGCAAAACGTTTTTATTGCAATTAAAGAGTAAATATGTTAATTTCCTTTATGTGTACAGGTGAGACTGGTCTTGGCAAATCAACACTTATGGATTCATTGTTCAACACCAACTTTGAGTCGTCCCCCAGCCCACACAACCTGCCCACAGTGAAACTGAAGGCACACACATATGAGCTGCAGGAAAGCAGCGTCAGATTAAAGGTGAATTGTACAGGATGGTCATACCGTTTTACAATGATGTAGATGGTGATCTTGATATTATTCTGGACTATACATTAAGTCTTTCTTTAATGAGGAAGAGGTAAACAAGCAATGGATTGTCTGATACTAATTGATCCAATGCCCATAAACACCTGCAACACCAGAGGAACCACAAATATGTTGCCGGCTTTAAACATTTTTTCAAGTTAAGTTTTATGTATGAAAGTTTGACTTTTGTTATGATCTCATAATTAAAATAGAATAACTTTAAAAATTGTATTTTAGTAAATAGTAAAATATGTGATTCTGCAAAAAAAAAATTTAAAGTGTAACACATATTTTATTTGTCTAGCTGACAATTTGTGACACGGTGGGCTACGGTGATCAAGTGAACAAGGAGGACAGCTTCAAGGCGGTGGTGGACTACATAGATGCACAGTTTGAGGCGTACCTGCAGGAGGAGTTGAAGATCAAGCGTTCCCTGCCCACATACCATGATAGTCGTCTACACGTCTGTCTGTACTTCATCTGTCCAACAGGTATGATATGTTTCATTTGATACAGGACTCAATTTTTATGTAAAGTAATAAATGTTTGTCAAATTTGTTTGTCAGTAGTTATGCTTTTGGTCACATTAGAGGTGTTTCTTTTGTTCCAATTTTATCTAGCTTCAGTTCTGAGTGATTTAACCACTCTAACGGTTACAGAGACATTCTCTTAGTGTATGTTTTACATACTAATCCTATACTAAGGCATAATATTTAATGACTGGGTATGATTAAGGCGAGCATGGGTTTTATTAGAACTTTTACCCGTTGATAATTGGTCCTTTATTATTATTAGTTGACACGGTTTAATTTATGAAGGGTCATAACTTTCATTAGATATCAGTGTGTTGTGCTATTAATATTCTAGTCACAAAGTGCACTCACAAACTAGTAGTGGACAAACACAATATTGAGTTCAATCACCTTTTGCACTATAAATATGGAAACACATACTCTGTTGGATTTATGTTTTTCAATGTTGTTTAGTAAATAGTAAATGTTCATTTTGTAGTTTCTAAAATTATTCCTCAATTCTTATATTACCTTTTATAAGGCAATCATAGTTTTCCGTTCGATAACGCGTGTTAACAGGATGAAGTCATTTTGCAAACAAGGATATAAAACAAATTAAAGTTGTGTGGGGCGCTGCACTGAATACCATTTATTCAATGATTGTTTCAGTGTACTAATCATTAACATTCTTTCTCTTACATGACATTAATATAAACTCAATGCAAATTGGTAACAATGAGACAGATGTAAACAATATATCAATTCCTGTTGTAACATCTGAATGTGTTTTTGTTTATGATATGTACACATTTTTATAATATTATTACTCTAAATATAAACAATTCATATAAAATATATTAACAACTAGTCAACATGTTTCTTATTAACTTACAATTATATTTGAAGAATTCTTTCTTCATGATATCAGATCATAGTTTATATTATACTAGTATGTATTATAAATGCTAATCTTTGTATGGATAGAATATAAGATTGTCAGTCTGGAATGGGGTATTTAGAAAGTTTTTTATACTCTGCTCAAAGTCGAGGGCAAAGGCTAGTAGATAGTTAAATATGAAAAAGAAGTTGCGTAAAGTTATTGGACGGTTGTTTTTAATATGAATATATGACACTTAATTCCTGCAGCTGATAAGTAAAAGTAACTTTACCGTTAGTGGTATTTGGGACGGAGAGCGTGTCACGAGGACGTCGCGTTTGTATGTCGCGCGCGATCTGAATATGTCTGTTCTCTGTACTGCTTACTGACTGACAAGTGTCAAGGACATGCATTCAATATTTCTATGGCTCATATATTGTTCTACTAAACTAGAAAGTGAAATTGTATTTATGTCCTCCATAACAACACTATGAAAGTCACAATAATATGATATTTTTAGAGAGAATGAGGAACCTTTTTAGACAATTTTATTTGCTTATTAAGAGATATACTTTTGTATTCCAGGACATGGCCTGAAGTCAATCGACCTGGTGTGCATGAAGAAGTTAGATACGAAGGTTAACATCATACCTATAATTGCGAAGGCTGACACCATCTCCAAGACGGAGCTCCAGAAGTTCAAGGTTGGTCTCATTGTTCTCACTACAAATGATTCATTGCTATGGGATTGTTGCTATATGTACCTCATGTGACCTCTTATTTAAAAAATGACATTAGTTGCTTACCAGCACTTCAGTATCATGTAGATATCACAACATGTTACTTTGACTATATGTAATTACAGTAGTTTGAATGAGATATTGTTTGCGTTTCAGTCAAAGATAATGCACGAGCTGCAGGCGAACGGCGTGGAGATCTACCAGTTCCCGGTGGACGACGAGTCCGTGTCGGAGGTGAACGGCGCCATGAACTCGCACATCCCCTTCGCCGTCGTCGGCAGCACCGACTTCGTGAAGCTAGGCAACAAGACCGTGCGCGCCCGCCAGTACCCCTGGGGCACCGTGCAAGGTATACCTACCTCTCATACATACATCAACTCCCACGTCTCCTTCGTGACGAAGGAGCGATTGATATTAGGCCTAAGGCACACACATATATAGTTAAAAACACGGAATGATTTACACTTTCTCTTTCCTCGCTTTGTGCTGTATGAACACATGGGCAACAGATGTCTGTCGTTGCAGGCGTCCATCACTATGTTAACGTGTAGTGATGAGATGTAATGTTGTATATAATGCAATGTTGCAGTGGAGAACGAGTCTCACTGCGACTTCGTGAAGCTGCGCGAGATGCTGATCCGCACTAACATGGAGGACATGCGCGAGAAGACGCACGCGCGCCACTACGAGCTGTACCGGCGCCGCCGCCTGCAGCAGATGGGCTTCAGCGACGTGGACGCCGACAACAAGCCCGTCTCCTTCCAGCAGACCTTCGAGCAGAAGCGCAGCGCCCACCTCGCCGAGCTGCAGCACAAGGAGGACGAGATGCGCCAGATGTTCGTGCAGCGCGTCAAGGAGAAGGAGGCTGAGCTCAAGGAGGCCGAGAAGGAGGTACGTCACCTCAACAACATTGACGACTGTACTCTTTTTAAATTAATTAAGACAACGAAATAAATAATTTGCTATTTTTATTTCCAGCTCCATGCGAAATTCGACAAGCTGAAGAAGGATCACACAGAAGAGAAGAAGCGGCTCGAGGAGCTGCGTAAGAAGATAGAGGACGAGACGATCGAATTCAACCGGCGCAAGCAGCAGAGCGCGCAGGCGCACCACACCCTCACCCTCGGCAAGAGCAAGAAGAAGTAGCCACAGCAACCTCTACCTGTCCGACGTGTCGCCGGTTGCTGCACTCTGAGGGTCTACCACCAATATTTGCGATATGCGTCTTTCTAACCTCATCGACAAAACTTGTTGATGAGGTTGTGTCGATGACGTTAAGAAAATTGTAAGAATATTCGTGCTAAGTTCTCTGATCACTCACACGTCAAGATTTAAAACATTTTACATCAATATTGCTTTATGATGTTGTAAGCATATAAAGCGATTGTGGTGCACTTTGAATATGGCGGAACATATTGTAACTACCACTCTACAGACAACTTTCTTGGCTACAGCAGTCTCATTCTAAATATAATTGAACATGAACCATGAAAGTAATTAATATTATAAAAGTTGAAATGAAAAAGAACAAATTCTTTTATATATGCAATGTTTATATCTGAATGCACTTTTGTAAATCATAATTATATCTGACAAATAATGTCATTGCTTATTCAATCATTGAAATAATCAATATTGCACCAAAATATTAATTTATATTTAGCATTAAGATATGTTTTAAGCAACGATATCCATTTCTACAATATTTATTAAGAATAAGGAATTCCCCTCGACTTACTTATACAAGTATATTTAAATATTTTGAATCATTCACTAAAATACATTTTATCGAATCATTTGTATTTTAATTTGCGTTTTTATGCAATTTTTAACATAAATTTGTAACTTATAAGACTTGAGATTTGTTTTAACGACGTTCCCACATCATAGACAAAATGTTTATTCAATAAATTGTCTAGTAATTAATGTATGGATTATGTATTTCCTTGTCGGACCTATTTTAAATATCTCAATGTAATCCCTACAAGTCATTCCTTTTTTTTCTTTTAAATGTTAAACATAGTTGTCCTATTGTTTTGTACATGGTGGGGACGTCTCTAACTTGCCTAAGCTTTTATAATGTTTATATTAGTGTTTGTGTGTTACAATATTTGATATGAATTAAACTATTGCATATATACATAGTGTATACAGGAGAGACAGACGGATGCAGTTTAGCAACACTTGTTCTCTTTAATTCACTAATTAAAATATTTTTTTTAAACGACACATTTTAGGAATTTGTGCAAAAATTTCTTGACGAAATTGTAAAGTAAATAATATGCCAAATTATTAGATTTTATTATTATATATTAAGTAATTAGTTAGTTTTAAGTTACAACAGCAATCAGCAATGATCAAGTTGAAATGAATTATGATCTGAACAGTATTTAACGATTCATTCCTTTTTCTTTTCTTTTCTTTTCTTTTCTTTGTATTACTTATATTTAGTATTAGATAAGTGTATTTTAATAAAAGTATAACGTAAATGTTACGAGTTTTTTCTGTATTTTTAAAAGTGTATGTAATATGGCATAACATACATAGATGTTCCCTAAACACAGGTAACCAATGTACTAAAAAGTCTAGGGAGGAGAGGCGGCTCCTCTTAAAACGGGTTACTGATGCCCGATGACCACGGACACTCTGAAAAGACTACAACGACGAAGAAGCACAGATGTTTCTAAACTATTTTCAAAATTTTACGCTTGCTTATGAGAACTTGCTGCTAATATATTTGGTCAAATTGTGACCGGGTCTTTCCCCCATCGGTTCGGACAACTTTGGGTATCATTCAGCATTAGGTAAGTAATGTTTGTGGAGGGATGTAAAATAAAACGCATACAATTTCAAACGAGTGATATTTTCAATGGCTGCGGCTGCGGCATGACGTATGTGACGGGCTTGTACAGATTGCGGTAGTACGTGTAGCGCCGCTTGTGCGGAGTCACCGAAGCGCACAGCGGCAGGCACACGTGCGTCACACCTCCATTCTACACAATAATGTACATACAGACGTCAGTCAACTAAAATTTCCAACTTACAAATCAACTTATGGCTCACATATTTGAAGCGGATCAGTGAATCGGTTCGCAATTCAGATGAATTTGTACCTACATATAGTTACGATTTGCGTTTTGACCTGCGGAGTGCTCGCGGCTCGTAGAGTCGCATAGTTATAGCACATCGCAATGAGCAGCGAACTGACAATTTAATTGCTGAACCGTAACTCAACGGTTCAAGTTTGTTCGAACTGAACTTATGAACCGATTCTAAGCTGATTTACACATTATATGTTTTGATAGAAATTAATGTATTATCTATACTCACCCAGTGCAGAGCGAAGTTTTAGAGAAGAGTGGCCTCAGTGTTAAATGCTCGCTCAACATGAAGTGACAGTGCGTTAGCCATCAACCCTGGATAGTGGATACTCGTACTGCTCAAAATTCTATGTGAACATTTGCAAGTGATCTAAGGGTGCCTACACACTGTTCCCTTGCCCGCGATTATCACCTTTAAGGATTTTTTACGTTATAATATAAAATTTCAAAAACTTCGAGAAAACGGGAAGAGGTTGCTATATTTATATTAAAAGATAACAATTTGAATATAAAAAGTTTATTAAGTTAAACATTTGTAAAGTGTAAATGTTGGCACAAAATGCAGTTGACTTGTCGACAGTAAAAGCCGACATAAAACATTGCCTTTCGGTCTAGATTTGCTTCAAATATAATAATGAAAAGTGTAGCTTACAAATTATTGCTTTATACGTAAACGATACAGAATATTATTTATGTAAAGTTTGTTTTAGGTCTTATGTAAGAAAAGCACCTTATACTCGTGGGAATAAAAGTTATGAATAATTTGGTGAAATCTTAGTTAATGTGTAAATTTGAAAATCGTGTTTTGTAAAAGTTAAAATACTCAAATAACTCGGCCACAGGTCCTCATGCACTTATTTCTAATATCTTTATTACTAATTTTAAAACCTAGAACGTATTAATTTTATATTTCTTTCATGTGTATTGAAGCTCAAATTATTGTGTGTGTTTTATTTATCCTTTTATTTTAACGTGGTTGTTTAGTTTAGGTGTTTTGGTGCCCCTATAACTATTGTGCAAAAATATTTCTTTTATCTATATTACGAAAATATCTGTGGACTTAATCGTCTTTGTACCCTCGAGATTGTTTTTATGAAATTCTCAGCTTTTGAAGATTTAGAGAGAAAAACCTAACAACTAAATAAGGTTATATAGCATGATTGACTCAACTGTTCTAATGAAATGCGATATAATAATTTGTAAACGTTGGCAAATACCTACTTAAAGCATATTTTAATAAATACAAATACGTAAGTAAGCACTTAGTGTTGTACTAAAAATAAAATAAAAAAAACGAAATGAAATAAAACTGAAAATATTTATTACATCATAAAGCGCGAGTGAGGGGACGCTTCAATTAAAACAAATATCAATTTAAATTTAGAAATAATAATAATAATGTTGGTATCGCCTTTAAAAATATAAATTAAAATGAAAAATAATGTTGAAATTGTAATGACGATTAAATTACAAATAATAATAGATACAATATATTTTAAAGAAACTCATTATGACTAGGATTCCTTCGAGTTAATAAATGTGATTTGCCACTTATAACTACGTGGTTAAACAAATGAGATTACTTAGGAGATCTACTTAATGCTTAGCTCGCGAACTCAGCGCTCGCCTCGGAGCCCCGGCCTCGCGTCACATTGTACAACTACTGGAATGAACGGACCTAAGTTATCTAGGAGGGACTTCCCGCGGCGGTGGACTTCTGTATTTGGCTTTGATGTGGAGGAAGGGCCTCTTGGGGCAGGAGTCGTCGACGAGCGTGGCGGCCAGCGAGAGTCGGATGCTCTCCTCGATGGCGGCCTGCGTCATGGGCGCGCCGCCCGTCGACAGCGACACGCTCTTCACCAGCGGCTTGCCGAAGTCCGTCGTCGTCGCCAGGCTCATGCTGCGCGTCTTCTTGGCGTGCCCGTTGGTCGCGGAGAAGGTCCTGCGCGGCTCGTTGACCGGAGTGGAGGCGAGGCTCTGACTGCGCGTCTTGCGGCTGCCGAGTGTCGGCGTGGGCGCGGGCGTCGCGGTCGTGCTGCGGCTCTTAGCCTTTCCGACCCGTTCCGTCCCATACGGCTTCTCGTCCTTCTGCTGCCCGAGGCTCATACTTCTGGATTTCTTTGGCGCATTTAGCAAAGTGTTCGAAGTGAGAGACTTCCGCAGCTCGCCGGGGGCGCGGGTCGACCGGTTGGTGGGCGTGTTGGGGGTGCTGAAGCTGGGTGCGGACTGCTTGCGGGCGCGCGGGAGGTCCGCCTTGATGGGCAGCGTGAGTGCGGACTTTAGGCGTGCCTTGTTCGGGGTGGAGGAGACGAAGCTCTCTTTTTTGTTGGGAGCGG
>NW_013531700.1:6065280-6065738 GCF_000836235.2 Papilio xuthus
GGGTGCGGGCGGGGGCGGGGCGCCGGCCATGTGCGCGGGGGCCACGAGGCGCACCTGGCAGGGATCGTGGCGCGACAGGAAGTGCTCCAGCGTGTCCCAGCCGCCGCCCACGCGCACCATCATGTGCCGCCCCTTCAGCAGCTGCAATATTACGATTCCAGTAAATTAACAATGTTCTAATGATGGTTTAGAGAAATATTTTTTTAATATTAATAGCAGATGGTACCCGGATGAAGACGTTTCTGCCGGCGATGTTGTAGCGGCCCTCGCCAACCTTCTTCACCTTGAGCAGGCGCGAGCAGCGCGCCGAGGAGCAGCTGCAGCCGCGCTCCAGCAGCCGCGTCACCAGCGCCACCTGCCGACACACGTCGCAATGTTACACACACACACACACACACACACACAGTTATTTACGTAGGGTAGAAGAGGTTCACTATGTAGCGAGAACTGACCCGCTT
>NW_013531700.1:6065969-6078563 GCF_000836235.2 Papilio xuthus
GTGCAATTGGAAAATTTAACAAAATCTGCAACAAATATGATTTCGATCCATTTATTATGAGTGTATCCTCGGCACGAAGGTGCCTAGCACTAGACTTTTTCAAATAAAATATATAAGTGAACTGCTACTACTAATATTAATGTTCTACTATAATTTAGTTTTTAACCACATTGTTATATATTACTATAGTTTAATAGTTGCGATACTTGTTTGTTTGCTCATTATAGATATAATATTGTTATAAGTGAAGACTTGTCATTGGCTCTCAGTTGTCTAGTCTATAGTTAATAAGATTATTATAGCTGTAAGTTTTCCATGTAAATAAATAAATAAATAAATAAATAAATAAATATTTTGAAAGATATTTTATACCCTTTTGATACATGTGTAAACCAGTGAATAACTTACGAGTCCGCGTGCCGGGGCGGCGGCCTGGGCTCGGCCTCGCTTCGGCACTGATCAGTCTCTCTAAGCAGCGTGTAATGATCAAACAAACATTGTGTGTAACTTAAACCTCCAAAATACACGTTCCAGTTCCAATTTACAGGATGATGACACTTTGTTAGTTATACGCATTTTGTAAACATGGTTCATGAAAGTAGAGAAAGTAATACTGACTTGTGTCGTGTCTCCTCGGTCTGTGCGTCGTGCGGCGGCGGCGTGAGATCGCGGAACTGCCAGGCAGCTGTGGACATGGCAGAGTCGAGGCCGGAGTCGCGCTCCTCCTGCGCGATTTCCCGCTCCAGCTGCACCAGGCCTGGGGGTTCCAGCCGGTAACGCGTCGCCAACCGCGCCACTTCCAAAAGGCACAGCACCACTTGCCGTGGCTGGTTGTGCAGCACTGCATACATGCACGCAACACATTAGATATCACACTTAGGGTGAACTATGCAAATTGTGGTAGAGTAACGTCTTTCAGAAAGTGTTTTGAATTATTATATTCCGATTCTAGAGCCGTAAAACAAAGAGCGCTTTACCCAGGTCATCGCTCTCGAAGAGCAGGTTCTCATGGACGCCGAGGTCGCGGCAGAAGGTGAGGAAGTTGTCGGCGTTGTCGCGGCTGAAGAAGCTGCGCCGCGCCGCGCGCTGCCAGCAGCGTCCGCGCAGCTGCGGCACTGGCTGAACAAAGCACACAGCACATATCAACACAGTTCCCTTACATAGACTACGTTAATAACAGCACTTACAGTCTGAAGTGCCGTGCATGGGAGGTGTCCTGTACGACCTTTAAATGTTCAGTTTGAGTAAATAAGATTTGTTTAAAATATTACAAAATGCTGTATTACAATAACAAATGCTAACAGTTATTACTGTGGGAGTTTGTAAAAGTCGGCGCACAACTAACAACAAAATGAAAATAAATAAAGGGACATAAACGGAATACTGGCCAATGTCCAGGTGACAGGAGCGGGCTATTTACAGCCGGCTGAAGGCATGCCACATACACGCCACATCACTATCATTTGTTTGTAATCACTCAACACAATGCGCTACTGAAAGATAATGGATTCTTGAATCATTGCTCTAATAATAGACCCGTTCGTTTACTTTCTGGAAATAGCTAAATGTTCTTGATTTGATTTGATGTAACTTACCACTAACAAGTATAAACAGAATAGAAAAATCCTAACAGAATGCTTTAGGAAGACTATCTATTAAGCATTATTCATAGTGCCGGAATCGCGGCAGATTAACTCACCCCGACAACTAGGCCCTGGTCGAGTGCCTCCCTAGCGCGCTGCTGTATGACGGCCGCCAGCTGACACAGCTCGGCGCCGTTGTCCAGCGCCTCCAGGAAGTTCTCCCCGGTCAGGTACGTTGTGCCTTAAAAACAATAGCAACATTTTCAATTAGTCTTCTAAATTACGACACGTCAGTATTTATTCGGTACATTTTCACTTATTATAGTTAGTAACAGTCATAAAACTTTAAAGAATGTAGGTTTATTTCTGCGTTACGCTTATCAGGTATATAAATGTTTGATATTTGAAACATATCGTCGGCGGAAATCGTTTAAAAACATAATACGTATTAATTTAGGCCAAAATAAGCTACGATACTTTGCATTGTTTTTTATAATCATTAAACTATGCCCGCAGCTTTATGTATATTAAAACATGTCCCGGTAACCTGTAAATCTACATTAGTTTAAATAAACTCGGACGATAATTCGTCGCACGTGTCAACTACTGGAGCACTTCATACGCATACTAAAGTATTATCACAGATCAGACAATACGTGATTATTTTTAAGAGATATCTAGTGGTTTTTATTATTTCTAGAGAAAACAAAGTCTATCGAAGATGAGGCAAATCATTAACTACTGTTTTATGGATAATATTAAATTTAGTATCTACAAGATAAAATATTGATAAACTATGCAGTGATAATGCACATATTAATTATGTGAAAAATCTGATTATTTTCTTTAATACGATACTTAATATTGAGCAAGTTAGAAGAGATAAAACAGAAGTATATTGTAGTGTATTTATATTATATTTATAGAGATATCTTGAAGTGTGCAGATAAAATTCAATGCAAACAAGAATGTGTAGTGAGGTGGGTCAGAGTCGGACATTCATCAGGCCCACGGTCTCTCAACACATCCAACACATAACATAAATCAAACGGTAAACGATAGATTTATTTGGTTGCCACTCAATTGGATTTAATCCAATAAGGATGTGGACAAGGAAAATTTTTTGTTTAGCTCAAACTGTATCTATATTTTGAAACATATACAAGTAAACCATTACTGTTTACTTGTCTCTCTTCACTTTTATTAAAGTCACTTTATCGTCCCTAAAAATGTGTACACATATCTTATTAGTCGTAAAGAACTTAAAACTTGTTAGCAAAGCACTAAGTAAGTAAATAAATCTAACTTCATAAATAAGCTTTCCAGAACAGTATATTTAAATTGGCCTAATCATCAGTGCAGCTCACCAAGTTCGCTGACCGTATATAACCGCGCACTGCACATTTGGGGTGGGCAGCGCTGCGCCCTCGCCACCACACCGTGAAATTGTACACGCACTAACGATGTTTACTGAACTAATCAAATCGATAGGCGCGGTGTTGTATGAAGCCCTCGACTCGTTTGCTCTGATAGCATTCTAATAGATTAATTTTATTTAAAACATTTTATACATTTCAACATACTTATTGAAACAAAGTATTAATTTACACATTGGTAAGTAATAAATACATTTGCAGTGTGTTTCGGAAATTAGTCGATTTATAAATATATTTTATCAGGTTTCCATTTCAGTGGTAGTAATTATTAACTAATTTGTTTCTACTATGAACAGTATTTTACTACAATAGTGAAATTAATTATTTGTCAAGGGATATAACGCTTGTGATATCCCACGAGCCGTGCTTTCGCGCCTGACCTCTGCCCTTCATCTCCTCTGATATCACTTAAAGCGACCAGTACTCACACCACAACACACCGCATTTGGACATAATTACACTCAATGAATAAACAAACAACTCCAACTAGTGATGTGCCACACAAAGTTATCGATACTCTATTTTAGAATTAAATACCTGAATCTTTTCTATAAATATCTCTTTCTTTACTTTTCACTCAGGATACGAAGCTTATTTTTCATTTCCTTGTATTGACAATTTTTGTCTTGATTTTCTTTTACATAACTTAGCTTATATCCATATTTGTTAAGACAGGCAGGCAATTTATTTTTGTTTAGATACAGCACAGGTGCAGTTTTTATACAATAGATGTTACGAATCGATGCAATAATATGTTATACAAATAATATATTGTTGTGACGAGAGCTGTCGATGAATTGTTACTGATTCTATATGCACAAGACAATGTACAAATATTGTAACTCATAGATTATTTGAACTAGTTTAATAAGATTTACAAATGAAGTAAATCGTTTTGAATTATCGATGACGGTTAAATATTACGAAATCTTTCGACCTTCTTGAGCATTAACTTATGCACCCTTGTAATTAAAGTAGAGTCTTTGTGTCTGCCAGGCTGTGCCGCGCTCACTGCGCTGGTGGTCCCGCGAGCGGTCAGCCTTCGCAACAGCAACCAGTTCGGGATATTTTCATGAGAGGCCACAAGTTGTTAAACGTGCTCTGCATCATTTATTTTGCGAATCAATTTTATATACAAAACTGAAGTTTTATATAACATATGTATGTATATCTTTAAGTTCATATGAGAATAGAGGGACTCTTAATCAATGTGTGAATAATATTTGCATTTTTAATATGTACACGGTACGGTTGTCGGGAGGATAACGGTTTGTTTAAATGAAAAGGCTTGTGTACGTGTCAATACGTCCCCAGTGTCCGAGAGGGGAGAGGGGAGAGGGGCAGGCTTTGTTTACGAATTATAATAAAACTTAAGCCCGCCGCGAGACTTGTGGTGCAAGATAAAAAATATAGCGTTATAATAGTTTTGAAATTTAACTATTACTACGACATTAATCGATAAGAAATTAAAAGTCAGAACAATAAATGTAGATGTACGCTTTAAGTTCTGATTTCTAGTATCATTTTTAACCATTGCAGTCATTTTCAATATTGTTTGTAAAAAAAACTCGCGACCGCTTGCTCTTTGTACAGTAGTAACATTAGATATTCATAATGCAAAGAGCAGCGGTAGTGTAGCTGTACCGGCGGCCGGTGTAGCAGTCAACGAAGCCCGCCGAGGCCTGAGGTGGACCCGCTGACTCAGCGCACCAAAGCTGGACAACTGACCGCCACGAGACGTGCCGATTGCTTGCATACTATTCATTGTTTTATGAAGTATAAAGGTTTATAACTGTTTAGTCTAAAATAACAGTTAACTGATCCACTCATAGTTGTTAAGTGTTAGATTTAGTATGAATTTAAATGTTATTAAATGGTAACTAAACTGAATAACAGTAGACACGCTATTTGCCCGTCTCCGTATTTTAATAGAGAAAATAATGTATTTATCTGCAATTGTGACATTTATTGTGATATGCATTAGATATGTTTTGGAACGGCAGGAGTAAGAGCAATGTAGAAGAGAGACGTATATTTGCGCGGGAGACGGCAGGGTAATGCCGTTGTCGTGACAGAGTTTTGTGCGCTGCACTTTCCTTAGTAGATATTATACGATTGGTAGTTACATTAATATTATATGTTTCTTTGATGTAATGTATTTATGTCGCTGTTACACAAATATTTGCTGTAGAAATCCGCCTGACTATTTTCAGCAACTGTTGGTAAATTATCATATTGTTATATTTAAGAATTATTATAAAATCTATCTCAGCGATAATGAACAAAAGAATCATGCATTTTACCGAAAATAATTTTAATTTAAAAAAATTGAGAATCGTATCAAGTTCCTAATTTTTGTGCGAACCTGTTCTCACCAGGTGGGGCATGAGACGCCATGTGGTCGATAAAACGGCTAATTGTCAAGATTTCTTCCAGGAAGATAATTCATATAGTAACGAGCATAAAGTAACGTGGGAAGGTGCGGATTTTAACATATGTTATATTGCGGATATGTTTGTAATTGACAACCTAGTAAATCCTTAACTACGTCGAAGTAATCCCTACATCTAGGCTAACAATATATTAATGATAACATTTGTGTAAATTTAGTATGGATCAGCTTAATGAATAGTGACTGAACGTGACCGAGTTTAGGCGCCGGCGCTTGCGACACTATGCCTACGCGTACTATGATTTTGTAATAACACGGAAAGTCTACGAATTATTTTACAACAAAGAAACATTCATCTACTTTAAAAATCATAATATTATTCCTATTTCGTATTATGGTTACCCTTTACTGCAAAAGAGGGAATTCGGTTTATTTATATGCGAATATTTTTTTGTATTTCTATAACAAATTCAACATTCTATAGAAGGCTTTATAATTTTTCAACTATAGATAAAATTGTATGGTACAAAGTCAGGTCAGTATAATGTCTCAATTAAAGTCAATGGAAAATTAAGTCGGTATGGTGACCCTAGCCGCTCCGGTGTGGCCCTGCGGCCGGGCTGGCTGACTCGCTGACTGGCTGACTGTCTGCACAAAGGTTGTATTTACCAATTATCCGCGTCACACCACACGTGCGTTGTTGTTGCCTTGTGTAACAATCGTGTGGGCGTCGCTCGGGAATTCATCGTGCACATTAACCAGCTCTGACAGACAGCTAGAGACGCCGGACATACAAATCAGCGGTCTTATAATAATGTTAGATTTACTGCTCTATTATCTACACGTGAAGATCCACTTTTTGTCACCTATTTAACTAATACGCTAGTTCTTCAACACGAATTTTATTTTTGAGTGAAATGAAATTGTTATTTTTTTTTCTGATTATATTTTTTTACGTTAAATAAATAAAGAATAACAACTTTAATAAAAACTTTAGTGCTTTGATAAAATCAGTTCGCTTATTCCATCGTTACATTTATTTTACCTTCCACATAATTTCAAGCGATAAGATTCGTTTTTTATTGAAAAGGGTTTTATAGTATACTTATCGTAGTTAGCGAAAGTTTGTGTCCTTTTGTCGATTTTATTTTTAAAAGATGTTTATAAAACAAGGTTAAAGCTGGAAAGTTATTACTTTGAACATGTTTATTATTTGAACGTATTCAAGAATTTAACAACAATATAATAATCCGATTATTTATTAATACTTTTAAACGACAGATAACTAATATTTCTAACATTTTCAATATAATAGAAAAAGAAATGACTGATGCTGGTGATATCGACTCATTTCTAATAAATTTTAATAGATTTATGACCAAAACTTAATAACAAAATTAAATGAGTACGTATTAGTTGATGAGTAACAGCTAACACGTTGCGGTAACACATTACATATAACTACATAAAATGAGTTCTTTGAATGATATTTTAATTACAAAATGTGTTAAATTAATATAAAATAAAGGTGTGGAAAAGTAATTAGACTTCTAGGAATATCATGACTTTGACGTAATTATTAAGTGCACACTTAGGTGTGTTTTATACCTAGAAATAGTACTAAAGATTGGAATTTAAATGGAGAAGTACAGCAAGTTAGTTTTGCTCGTTAATTAATAAAGCTTGTTTGACTCGGAGCCGCTGTATTGAGAGTTTGAGAACATTCATGAGATGTGGATGTGGGTCGTCCTGGTCGCCGCAATGCGTCGCTTGCATTCTGTACATCTTTGACCTTGTTTTTAAGTTGACCGCTAAATATAATTCGATTCACTCTAAAGCATTACCAAATATACTATTTGTTTAGTATATCAATTGGGATGCTGAATTTGAGGAGAGATGAACACTGGACGGTTATTGTATAATAATAAAGTTAGAATTGTAGTGATGCTCTAGTTTCTAATACAAAATGTAAATAATCAAACTCACCGATAGTCTTATTAATCCAGTCAGCGAGGTCCTCCTGCAGCGGGAAGAGCTGCCTCGCCTGCGAGTACAGGATCTTCTCTCTGTAGTAGTCCTCATCTGCTGCGGAGGGAGTCTGCGCTGCCAGCGCGCAGTCGGCGCGTTCATAGCTGCTGCTCACACGCCGCACCATCGCCTCAGCCCGTCCCGCACCCCGCTCTTCCACCACCTCCGTCCCACCCTCAAAAGTACTGCGCACGTACTCGAACGCGTTGGTTCGTTCGAACGCGTTGAAGATTCTGTCGAAGTTCCCGCTGAGCGGGCGCTCGAAGGTGTTCTGGTCGGTGGGCGACGTCACCGACCAGGAGGCACGGCTGCCGATGGCCGTCGGCCCGCAGCGGTAGTACGCCATGCCCGAGCCGGCCAAGCGATCTGTAACACGACACTCTGGTCACTACCTGTCCAATACATTGTAATGTCTCTAGTTACGTAATTGAGGGCATCAGTGTAATGAGCTCGGTAATTAGTGGCTTCATTGTTCAGGGATGCTCATTTCAACTTAGCTTTTTAAAAGGTATTTGAAAAATAAAATTGTCAAAGTATTTTGCATTATTTACATAAAAATTAAGTGTCCAACCAATAACTCTGTTCATTATCGAACTGTTGGCTCACCATTTAAGTAAGTCTTGTTAAAATTAAAGCGGCATTATTTATGCGTCATCTGTTTAAAAGTAAAGTCTATGGGGCCGACCTTCGTGGCGACATGTGAGGCCCTTCCCAAGATAAATGGGCGCAGTCACTATCTACGCATCAATTCCCTTCGGGCAGAGTATGTACTCGTATGTAAAATTGTTAAGAGCATTTACGGGGACACTGTTGCGCTCCACTTGCCCTTTAATTCTTAACTTTCGAGACGTAATTTGCATGCAAGAGACGATGTGTTCCTTCCTTCCGAACGCAATACTTCGAAGGTTGTTTTACATTATAATTATAATACAAAAGCGACGCGGATTTTGAACATCGACAATGTTCGTGGCGCAATTAAGTTTTTACAAAAGGCATTTATTACGTGTGCTTGTAGCACATAAGGCATCATCGCTATCGGAAATCAGTTTTTTGTTAAGTCATACCTACTCATATAATTATCATTCGTCTCTTTAACATATTCACTTTAGCCGAGTCATGTTCATGTACCTACATATTTAATTACGCCTATATTTTTTTTTACTTTTAAGCCAGACTTAATGATAAAGTTCCAGTTGAATATCCAGTCATACATTAAGTCCTTCTAGTGGCATTCTTAGCCACGATTAAGTCACACATGATACAACACAATCTAAAACAATTCCAACATTACATAAGGCGAGGCCACACGTGTTGCGGCTGCGACTTTCTCCGCAGATGTGCGGGTTCGATGTCGCTTTCCTCCCGTTGTCGCGTTGTGGCGTGTGGGGAATATTTTATGTTAGAAATCATGTGGTACTTGTGCAATACGGATTATCGTTATTACGCTCCAACTGGATCCCGCTTAGTGAGAAACAAAGTACGACCACGTTTTATCAAAGTACAACATTTTTTGTTTGAATGAAAGACAAGTTACATTTAGAATAAAATGTGTAGGACGCGCACTTTATGAGCCAAGAATTAATAAAATGGCTAGTTATATTATGCCTTTCCAGTATGCTTGCAGAATCTGATTGTAAAGTAAACAAAAGATATTTTCCTACTGCCGCCATCCGGGCTCCTTTCATATCCACTTATGGACGTAAAACAACTTTAGTAGATCACGCGTGGAGACGAAGCCTTGAACTGGCGCAGGATGAGTGCGGGGCGGCGACATCAAACATCCCGTGCGGCACTCTATGCGGCGGCGGCTTTGTGCCTCTCGTGCGAAGTTCGCGAGTGGGAGACAATCGCGTACGCGCAAGATTCTTATCGCGATTCGTGATTATGTAAAATACAAGCTTTGGTATGTAGTTAGATATACATGTAAAAGTTTTTCCTGAAACCAGCAATAGTTTCAAAATGCATAAAGTCTTAGGTCCACAACAAAATCATATCATGAGATTAATTTTTTGGTCAAACTCCTCGTTCTGATGCCTCAATAATAGTAATTTATTGAAAGAATATCAATCAATTGCCAATTTTATTGTTAGTAACATAAATACATGAATAATTTATGGCTTTTTTCCCTAATTCTTACTTGAATGTCTCAAATATTGCATGCTCAAGCAACTTACTTTGCATCGCGTGTCTTTCAGTGCCTTGAACTAGCGAAGTGGATAAAAAACATGGTGGGACGAGCCGGCACCGCATAGCCCACTGTCGTCATATCGGATCGTTCGGAACGAACGTTATTCGACGTTTTCCCTTTTAACGAATATTACAATGCATTTGTAAGTTTTCAAATAACTTCCATAGGGTGGGGAGAAAACTAATTTATGTGGAAGCACCACGCGATGGAAAAATGCACAACGTTTCGTTCAGAAACTAGTTCACGATAAGCGATTTTTTTTCATTCCCGCTCTTCTCATAAACGTTTAGTTCAAATCTATAGTATTTTATTTTTATCACACTCGCGTATTTTATGAACATAGAACAGTAGTTTGGACTCTCGATTACGTCTCGTCACTAACCCGCTCTAGTTTAAGTCTCGATAAAATAGTTATTGTCCAGTTTTCCTCAGTACAATACTGAAGGGAGTTCTCTACGTGTGGGGTCGCAGGAGAGCGTTGCTCCCTCAGCTGCTCGGTGCTAGACTCTTTAATTGGATAATTGCATTCCAGCCAGCGCCGCGTGCCGCCGCTGTAGCTCACTCTAACAATAAATCCTTGTTTATCAGCACATCACGTCGCGTGCCACATTGTTAGCGGATATGTCACCTTCTTATAAGTGTCCACTTGATAATGTGGACAAAGTTTTAGCCCACAGGAATGCCGCCACTTTAATTTTATTATGACTAAAACTATAATTATTTGTAAACACCGTTGTGTCTTGTTTTTTTAAAACTGGCTAACCATTGCCTCACATCAATCAATAATAGGAGTAAGAAGTAGAATTGTTATTATCTTACGCAATTATTTTAAAAATGTTGCAATGCATTGTAGGTGCCAATCCTATGTTGGTGACGTCAGCAACACCAACTCCTGACCTGCGGACACAAGTCACAGGACAACAGGAGCTAAAATCAATTGACAGCAACAAGAGAACGGCCGCCGCAATCGCCGACAACAACCTTAATAGATGAGTGGCCAATTACTGTGTTGTTGACCCGGGAACCGGTCACTCGATTGTTAACTATTTATGTTAACTTCGATGAATCATGTTGCGGCTTCGGCTCTCAATAGGTTATAAACACGGGTTATTTTCAACTCTGACCACCCGCAAGTTACCTCGTGTTGCGAGAAACTGCGTTTCCCAAGGCAGGAAGCCGCAGCCCGCACACCTCTGGCCGGCCTGTTTACGGCCACCGCAAACCACTTCGCTTTCCTTTCCTCTCTCACATTTCGTTACGTTTGTTTAGAGGCACGGAAATAGCTACACGGATATTGTTACTACTTAGTTACCGGATAAGGTGACTTTATTTAAGAATTCTGTAAAATGTCAATTAACTTGAATCCTGCCCAAAAGAAGGATTGGGATTAACAATATGGCGAGTAGGCAAGTGTGGTGTACTAGGCCTGCCTCAACGTAAACGTGTTGAAACTCGGTCTCTGTAAATATTAAGAATAACAAAAGCAAAGCTTTCGTTTCTGGTTACAGTCGCGTCGCGCGCTTCCGTGGAAAAAATCTGATACGAGCGTAAAGTGTAAACACACGGTGACATACTTTTATATGCAGCCGATGTGGACTTTAAAATCAAATTGATAGTTGTTAGTTTCCCTTGACCAGATGTTCTACGTAGTGTGTTCTATTTACAATACTACACTGGAACAAAGTGTGGTGCAAGTTATGAGCGAGAAGTCGGTCGTTGTTGTCTTTGAATGGAATGTACGAATTTATTTATTATGCGTTATTAAAATTACAATTTTATAAAGTGCTAAATAAGTAAAAGCGACTTATAAATTTCTGCTAACTTTTTCACTACAAAAATGATTGATTAAAATGAATAGCCAAATACAAGTTAAAGCATGTAACTTTTGTTGCAATGTAGTAATGATTTTGATTAGTATATATTTGTTATTGATCTCCTGTGACTTGTGGCGTGGTGTGGGGGTGGGGGCGGGGCGGAAGACGCGCCCTGCTGCCGCGTCGTGTTCATTGAGCCGGCCAGCGCACTCAATGGTGTAACGCGCTACGCACCTTTCGATATTGTATCCCGATGAATTATTGATTAAAGGCTTCCTTATAAAATACTAGGTTTTAGCCGCGATTTCGTCTGCGCGGAATTAAAAAAATATAACTTATGTTATTCCGTGATAATGTAGCTTAATAGAAAGAAGGAAAGAAATTCATTTATTCAAAAGAAAAGGAAAACGTTTTTTTTTTCAATGAGCCGTAAAATATGAGAATAGTAAAGAACATAAAAGAAAAACTTACTTAAAGAAGAACATACAAGAATAAGTAAAACGTATGGCATAAGCATTTTTTATAATAAATAGGTCCAATAGTTAAGTTACATGGTTCAATTTGAGAATGCATGTATTATTTCCACACAGTCACATCAAATCTCAGTATAGCAGACAGATAATCCTGTGTTCAGTCAATGACGTAGTGAGTTCATTGTCACGTCGGCGTCGCATCAGACCTGTTCCGCTGAGCAGCGCTGCAGACCTGTTCTTCTGAATGGATCTGCGTGGGCCACTAACTGTCGATCTGCAAGCACTCGTTCATATCTACTGCCTCTTTGTAATAGAAATATAGTTGTCCCAGCATAAAGGTTAACTAGAAATTAACGGCGCTGCGCCCAATCAAGTTATGGCTACTTAATCCTTTGTCAAAAGACCAATGTGTGTAGAATTTCTATTTTATTTCTATATATATTTGTATATATTAACACATTAAATTATGGAGCTTTACTCAATTAAGTTTCTTTTTACCAGATCCATTTCAAATTTGCTGTTTTTCATGGCATCACAATCATGTTCAAACACTTCAGTAATTTTAAACCGTAAGTTTTAGTTTTAATAAAATATAATTCATCATTTATATTGACTTATAAAGTAACTGCTATTAAATAAGCATAAAGTGGAACATTTGTGCCGTAAAATTATTATTTACG
>NW_013531700.1:6079571-6094316 GCF_000836235.2 Papilio xuthus
ACATTAGCGACAACCTTCACCGGGTCACGCCGGCTGCGCGACATAACTGCTACATAAATTGCAGCTGATTATGTACCATTATATAACTTTGTATATAGCACAGTGTTTACAATATCTTTTAAAGTATGGCTAACAATATTATGTATTAAACACACGTTAAAAAAGGTAATTTATTGTGTATTTTAAAGAACGCTTTCCGCTCAATAAGTTTCCTATATAAGTAATATAAGTTTCCTAAGTAATCTATAGCTTCCAATACATTTGGAACTTAATATAAAACTTATCGTAAAAGTTTTTCGCATAAGTTCTGTGTTTATGGGGTATTCTATTGCCCCATATATGACACCAACAACAGCGTTAGCATGGGCCTCGCTCCGCCTCCGATGTGCCAGTGATATGCTGAGATGACGACACCGGACACACCGTCGCATACTAACGCCGACCCCCGGCATGCACCGTTATACACAAAATACAGCCGACACAAACTATCATGTCCTGTTACAACTTAGTATTCATAGTTTATTTTTTAATTTTAACATTAATGACATCAAAATGTTAGTTTTATGATTATATTATTTATATATGAATAGAATTAAAATAAATATCATAGAAAGATAATAAACTTTTTTTTATGAAAACTTGAATTAAATCAAAACTTGATATCACAAAAACACTTTCTAAGTAATTATACTTTGATTTATTTATTTCATTATCATTTACTTTAACTTTCTTTAATAATATATTTAAAAATGATTTTATAAGAATGTTTTTATATGCTAATAAATGCAAAAGTATTTGCTACATTTGCATCTTAGCAGATACCGTAAATATTATATCTGGTTTTGAAACTAAATTTATAGAATAAACTCTTTAAATAATAACTGTAACTAGTAAAGGATACAGTGAGCATTAACATCTGCACCAAATCTATTTTAATACGTGTCGATACAGTGACTTTATACAAATTGTTTCAGTGTGTCAAATTTAAACACCGTGTTAACTTCGTGTTGTGTACAGTGTAAACAAACATTGCTGTCAGAGCAGACGAGCAGGACCAGGGGAGTTCTGAATATAGATTGTATCTGACGGTCCCTTCCTCCCAGTCCTACGCAGGCACTTGTTTATTAAGACCGTGTCATGTGCTTGATGTATCGACAGCGAAGACTGACAATTGTGAACTTAAACCGAGTACTAAAAACACCATTATATTGGATGCAATCACTGAATTGCATTAAAGGACTGGCTATTAGACGTTGTATTTTGTGTCTATTTAATTTGCTCCATTTTGTCCCTGATGGTATCGGTAATGTAGATAGAATTAACTGTCACATAACATTAATAGGCGCGTTTAAATCGGAAAGAAGCAAAAGCTATAATATCCAAACATTATCGAGATTAGTGGATGCAATGCATGTTACAGCTAAGTATTTGAGTTACGTAAAGCTTAGTTATACTTATTTTAAGAAACAAGACTAGACAGATGTAGTTAAACAAATTTGAACAAAATCAAGAAAAGTACGAAAGAAATAATTTATAGTTACGTTGTCAGTTTTGCTGCATATTGTCGCAGAATATAAAGAGAGCAGGAGATAATCGGATGCCGGCTTTAAGCAACAGAGACGTCGGAGGTTTTAATTGGCTCACATTGTTATTAGCGAGATAAGCCGTCAGCTGGAGAGCTTGAAGCAGCGGAAGTGACGATGATGCTTTTATTTAATCTGTTTTGTTTTGTCGATGCTATAGTTCAATTTACTCTTTATTTAAAAAAAAATGCGGTATTGTACGCCAATAATCCGAACGACCCACCTGTGAATCAGGTCTATATTGTCCAATCAAAGGGCATCAACAGACCATTAAAGCAAACTTTAATGCATGTCTTACTTGCCTTGTTATAAAGAAGTCGAATAAAAAGTCTGTAAGGGTAAAACGTGACCGATCACGTTTTTAACGATATTATTGAAACCGGTTCTTTCTAATTTTAATTTGTTGATATGTTCTTAAGTAATACATAATGCATGACATTTTAGTCGCTATCAATAGTACGAGAAGTTCACAACTTATATCCTAATCGCCAAGCAAGTTGCATTGGTGCATGTGATTTTAGGTTATATTTTTGTTTTCTAAATAGTTAGTCTTATTACATACTTTAGTAGCACAATAAATGTAAGAATGTGGTGGTTTTCTAAACAAGACGCTTCTTAAATATTAATATATTTACGAGCGATCGTTAAACTATTTTTGTTTTTGTTCTGTCGTCAAACATTTCCTGAAACAGCAAGTTTTCCTTTGTCCCTGTTTGTGCCCAAAATAACTGTCCACCATTAAAAATATTAACGAGGCAATGTTATAAAATTGACAGACAAAGAACGTATAAAATCTTTACATCTTAAAATCAAGGAGAAAACATAGTATATTAAGTTTTTCTATGATATTTCGTAAATATTGAATATCTATTTGATAAAGGCTTACATGAAACTATTTGAATAATTAGAAACTGTCTTATAAAATTCTCTATGTATTTATAGATTATGTTGTCACACGTTGAACTCGTAACCTTTAAACTATCACGTCTCAATAATAAAAAGGCTGCATACATTATGTAAATGATCGACATTGAATGCAGCGGATACATTCCATTGATTTGTTATAATGTTGATCGTTTATCAATCGTGTGAGAGGCGCGCTGGGACACAGCAAGGGCGCTAAATCTGTCACCAACTGGCCATGAACTAACACTCCTCTCAATTATCATTAGCATTAGTATTCAAGTCGGCCAAAGAATTATCATTAGCACAAGTGAAAATCATCAAAGATATTGTAACTCTGCAGTGCAAAGTATATTCAAATTTTATAACCCTTCCGTTACGTTCCGGCAAATATGTAAATATAAACAATAAAAAGGCACCGCATGTTACGCGTCAAGTTGTAACAGTTACTTTAGGCCAGTGGTCCGGTTCCACCAGCTGCCGCTGGCAGTCAGTAAGGCACACATCGGATTTCCTGCGTCACGTAACAGTCGCGTCGTGTTGGTTCCGCTTTCCGGCTGCGAATCGTGAAAGTGAACCGCTGATTTCGGCGCAACTCAATGACTTACTTTCGCAGCCTTACTGTTAAGGTGATAGATTAGCAGATGGACAGAGACGCTGGCCCTTATGGCCCTATATTTAAGATAATTTATAAAACATTATTATTTCTTACTAACTTCAGAAGTAATCACAACTACCGTAAAACGAACCTTTGTCAATTGAAGTAAATGTAAGTAGTAATTGTTGTCCTCGTATTTAAAACTTTATAATCTGGATCAACTGCAACTAGAACAAGTCATGATCACTTTCAAAGACAACAACTTTCGTCACTGAAACCGCGTGGAAAGGTCCCATTGACACCTCGACAACTCTACGTCGAAGTGTTGTTGATCGCGCTCAGTGGCGCAACATATCGCTAACAGCGGATTAACAGCTCAGTTTATATCAATTAACATATATTCATATGATCTAAATTTATGATTAATTAATATCAACATTAATTTTATTATGTTAGAATCCGGTTGGCAAACTTTTCTTACTTACGGAGAATGGTGGTAAAGTTCAGAAGGCGGCGCTCCAAGATTAGCGTGAAACAATCCACTATCATAGACACTTAATGCATCGGCAACTAACATCGGAAGAGGCGAGTCGCGCGGTCGATGTAAAGATGATTTTTAACAATGCTTTGGTGAATCAATATATCCTTATCACTTTGTAGTTACGAACGAGATGATATTTTATTTGTGCATTATTCGCATGTAGTTACTTATCTCTTTGAAAATTGAATTGACGCCTTCCTTTTCAATTGGCTTCGAACTAAATACATTTAGTAGTGTACATCCTGCCTCTCTCAGGATTCAGCGGAAGACATATAACTTGCCTCGCGACGGCTTATTATCTCGTAAACATGTCGCCAGGAACCGGACAATGGGCCTAATTGAAATTGGTACCATTGTGCCCCCTCGCGCACGCAAATTGTTGCTCTAATGACCCAAATACGAGTCTTTACACCGCTTACTTATTACGCGCCAATGATGTGCCAAAAATATGACTTATTGAACAGACGAACATGTACGTCAAATTATTTAACATGAAACTAGTTATTACGAATTCGGCCCAAATAAAAACTATGTGACAACCCTGAGCAGTAATCCGCATTATGCAGGCAGTATAGAGAGCAAAGTGAACAATCCACATCATGCCGCCCTAATAGGTCCGGAGGGCAGCCGGTACCCTGTCCGGTGCCCGGTCGTACATATAAACTGCACAACTGCAATGGTAATTTCTGGCATGATGATACAACTATGTAATGTGCAAATTTTATTTAAAATATTTTACTTTATTACAATTTAAAAAATTTCATAGTTAATAATAATGATCAGAAAAGAATGTTTAACATTATCGTCTGAATCTTTATAACGGGACGTAACTGCAGCAAAAAGATTATAATCCAAGCTCTCGTAAGGCTATCGCCGCTGCAAGTCTCGCCGATTGTTAACATATCGCCACATTATCAATACGATCTCCATAAAATAGCAATCAACATAAATCGGCGACGCAATCAATCAAGGACAGATCGATCGAGTGCCATGTTTTCTTGTCTTTAAAACGATTTTATTGGAACATAAAACGTTGGAGATAATTTTTGTCGTAAAATCAAATTTAACAATGTTGGAAACATCGTAAACAACTGAGTTTAACTCACACAATTAGTAATAATGATCATATTGTAACATAATATATTTTATTTATTATTACAAAATATAATCTCACCAGTCAGAAGTCAAGGCACATTCTCCAATCAATTGCAAACTGTAACAACAAACATAAAAACGTTATATAAACTTATATTAGTATGATTTAAATTATAAAACACACAAAAACACATGTAATTATCGAAAATGACAAATTTCATTCATTTAGTATAATAGTTAAATAAAAGTAAGTACTTAATAGAATCGAGACTGTATTTATAACTCTATAAATGAGGTTTGTTGCAGTGCACCAGATTCCCGGTAAGTAGGAGTAAACCACAGAGCACCGTTAGTGTGTCCAGAACCGGCCGAGTGGCACTGTTCCCTCTGCATGTCTGCTCTGTGGTCGGTGTTCATTGGCCGCATCCGTTACAGCAGAACAATAAAGACAATGAATTAAAACATCAAAGACTTGATACATTCTATTATTCTGAACATAGAACAGTTAAACAATCTTATAGATTCACATACACAACCAAATATGTACAGTTTTACAAAATTCTGTCTCTTGCAGCCTATAGTTATAATATTTATAGCAAAAGTGTATTTTAGGTTTTTAGAGTTGTGATGATAACATGAATAGGTTAAGTAAAGTTTGAAGTTTGAATTGTGTTGTGTGTGAACAAAGTTATTGTCATGTTAAATATTAACAAATGTTAATCAGTTGTTTATTTATTGCACATGAACGTAACGCAATCATCTACTAAATGCTTTACGAATAAATTTCGTTATAAGTTATTATAACTAAATACTCTCTGCACTACACACTGAAAATTCAAGATGTCCTTTTAATTTTCTATTAAGAGGGCTCTATACTCCGCCATCTTTTTGATAAATTATACATTAAAGCAATCAAAATTAGACTATAATGTTGCTTAATGCAGTACGAATGTGTAGAGGAAGTAGTCAGTGTTACAGACAGACAGACAGTTTCACTTTCATGTCGTTACCGATGCGAAAGGGCGAGGGCTATCTCCATATGTTAATCATATTATTTCAACGATCAAAGTTCTTTATACAGCAATTAGTTATGCACATGTTTAATGCGATATGTGTCACTAAAATCTAGTTAAATTAAATGATCGATTACTGAGTTTGATTTTTACTATCCAAAACATAGAACCTACAAAATATAAATAGTAATGGTCATATATCAACATTGAAAGAATGACTATACTGTTTGCAGAGTTTTTATTTTATGACGAGTGCAGGTAACTGTGTGTGCCGCTAGATGGCGCAATAAGCCGCGCTCCACTGATCCCCTATTATGTGTCTATAATAGGAGAAAATATTTGATAATTGTGACGCCTGCAACAGTTCGGTCCAGAACGGAAATTGACTCAATATGTCTTGAAATTCTTTTTCCAAGCTGCCGATGTACGAAATATTGCAGGTTGATGAAAACTATGACTAACAAGAAGTCATAGAATATCTTAGTTTGTAGTAAAATAAAAATAGGCTAAGTAAGCTATTTATAATGGAAATAAAATTATATGTCACATAATTTATTTGATATGGACATTATAAAATTTAATTTGCTGTCACATACAAAAATCCAAAATTTGTTTACGACTGAATAGGAATACATTATGTCACAGTTGAGTATTACGTTCTGTGTGCCACCTTTCTGTATGCCATCAATTTGTATGTGTTTATGATTAATTTATTCCGTCGTGATAATTAAGTTGATTAATTAGTTGTTCCACATTAATCTGAGATCCTGAATCAACACTGGTAAAGTAAAGAATTATAAGAGACAGATATTTCGCTGTAACATAATAAATAAATGCGTTTACCATTAACTTTTCTAATTTCCCAATAAGAGAACTTATCGAAAATCGATTTCCGATGACGATTTGTGAATTACGAAAAATCACAAGAATAATTGCGAGTGAAATCTTATTGAGAATTGACGTGAAATATTAATAACTAAGTTGAAGCGTGAAATTGAAACAAAATTCCTTCTCTGATATGACGTTTGTTGAACCGTTTCACAAAAAAAAACGAAAGTGACTCTGATGACGTAGTGGTTGTTTTTTAACATAAAAAAATCGCCTTTATGAATTATTGCCAGCAAGGTGAATTCACGCGTAGTATCGCGTAGGAGCACGTCATAATTAAGGCAAAATATTAAAGTTTATAAAACCTTGTGCTTGTGGGTCCGCATCACATGTGAGTAGGATAAGATCAGAATATGATGATTATAAATGTAAAGATGTAGATACAAATTCAGAAAATTTACTAATTTCATAGTGTACAGAGAAATTTAATAAGTTTCGTGTACAACTTACACTGATAATATATGCAATAAATTACAGTCACTCCGCCTGTGAAACCGGAAACAATAAAACAATGGACATTCCTAAGGAGGATTCGAAAAATTTAATAAATATTGGTCGTGTCAGTAATAACATTGGTCGCCAACAGCCAGTTTTACATGTAAAAGGGGGAAAGTAATAAATCCCGAACTATTACAGATATAAAACAAATCTAGAATTTAACTTCGGAGTTCAATAAGTTTAAATAATATTAGCAATTAATATAAACTTTCCCTTCAAAACAAAGCAGTCGTCACCAACAAATGTAATAGAGCCGTTACAACATTTATGTTGAGACATACATAGATGTGTGTAATTATAATTAAATGTATGGAACGCATGCGATTTGCTTCACGTGTTAATTGATCGATTAACGCAACATGAGCCGCGACACTTACAAAAGAAAAAGGTACGGTAGTGGTGTACGCATTTCAACATATCGATATGTTAATAAACATCAACAATCTTATTAATACTTCTTTCGTTTAGATCATCAGATTTATTTCCTAAAGAACTCGAAATTGAGTAGTTCAAGGATACGGAAAAATATAATATCATGGTTCATATAAATAATAATTTAGCAATTAGCTGCCGAACCTCTTAATTTCAAGAGTAATCGATATAACATCGATTATCTCCGCTAAGGCAGCACTACAGCGTCAGATTAGAACAAGGTTACTCGGTCGTGAGCGGAATCGATTCGGCACGCGGCTCACGATTCTATATCAATAATCGATGGACAGTTGTGATTGCGACACTAGCGCCGGCGTGTGCGCAACACTAGCGCCGGCGTGTGGGCGTGATGGACACAGACTTTGTTATGAGATTCACACAATACACGATAATTATCATCATCATGTTACAATTCCGATCAATGAGTTCACTGACCTACACACGGATTAGGTTAAATATAATATTATTTAATTATATTTTTATCTAAAAGAGAATTTTGTGGTTTCAGGCTTTAATTTGTTGTGTTTGTCTCATTGCTTACTCTATAATAAAAATAAATTTAATTACTACACAATTACAAAAACATTGAAATGAGTAAGGCGTTGTTGCGTTGCATCGTGTTCAGCAGGACATTATGTCACGTCATGTTAAACAATGTCACGTCGTCGTGTCGTATTCTGTTTTATGATGATGTTAATACAGTTAAAATTAAATAGATTCATTTAGATTTTAACACGATCAAATATGGTGTATTATACGATTTCTATTCATTAATCTAAATAGTTATGCTGCTTTCATAGATAATAAATACTAAGTCAATGGAAAGTGAAGTTATTATAAATACATAGAAATAAACATTCGTATTTAAATAAAAGTTGAAACTGCTTTAAAAATATGGAGTAGTGACGCTACGACAACTGGAATTAATAACCACGTTTTATATTTTACTTTCTTCTTACGAACAATGTTTTATTCATACGTTGTACATAAACATATGAACAAGTATGTAAATAAGAATATAAACATAAATATTTACATACGTTAGATAGAAAATTTAACTGAGATTCAAAACATTTGACAAAGTGATCACAATTATATCATTTGATAAACATTGATGTACACTCGATGTAATGATGTTAATCTCGCGTACATACAACTCTTGTGTTGCTTTGTTTTTTTTTCTATTCACTAGATATTCACGTGCATATTTAGACCAGGCTCTTTGCAAGTTCATAATATCTGTGATGAATGAGTTTTAAAATCTATAATTTTTGTTTACATCCAGATTAATTAACACAACAATAGTCAGGTTACGCAGTAGTGTTGCGCCTTGTATAACTTACTGTTACACATCGACAATGTAATTGAAAGCTGTAACTCTTAGTATTGTGACCTATGAAGTCATTATTCCTTAAAACAATAGCCGATAGTTTGACATTAGTTATGGCGACCACCGACCGCCCTGCCCCGCCGCCGGTGACTAACACTGGAGACAAAGAGGACCTCACACAGCACAAAGTCGTAAATTTTACAACAATTTCAAATATAGTGGCCACCGTGTTGAAATTCTAATATTACCATACGTCATATTATATTATATTTATGTACTTATACATGCACATTTCGTATATTTTCCATTTTTCTATATTTACATTTTATTTTATAATGTATAATATTATTACGTACTGTTATATCTTTTGGGGACTCCACGACTTATATTACTGCGTAAAACAAAAAATTACATCATGCAAACAATACTTTGAAGGTCATAACTGACGCCACTAAGACGTGGAACAGTGGAAAACTCGATAAGAGTAGAAGTGATAAGGCTTATCGGGGAAATGTGGTCGGAGGCTGCGCGTGCGCCGGTGACTTATCGCGATGTAGCTGAGATAGGTAATGGCTACGTGTGCCTGCTGATACGCTTTCTAGCGGTCACTTTCCTTTCATTTTCTTTTTAGAATAATTTTTCATCATCTATGTAAATGTTAGACGAATAAAAGCGAATTTGAATAATTTATTAATTTTAATATTTTCATACAGCCTTCGCCACAACGTATCACTTCTTACATTCGTAACTATAATCGGTTGGCTAAAGCGATAATCTATACGAACTTACGAATACATGTAATCAAAACCGATATAACAATGAATAAAGTGAACTTAAATAAAACTGTTTACAAATATATTGGAATGTATACAGTGAACTTTGAAATGTCTGCATTTAAAATAACGGTCAAAATCTTTATTTTCAAATAGATTGTTAAAATTTTAAGATCACATCGCGATTTATTGAAAATGTAGTCGTGCGATGACTTATATAATAACAACTAAAGTTCTTAGTGTTTAGGAATTCGATAAATAAGAATAGTTTTGTAGACAGATTATAAGATTATGCGACAAAGAGTTGTAACTGTATTGCAGACTGTGAGATGAGGAGCTACGATAAAGACACGCACGCTTTTGTGTTTGGTTCAATGCTCACTGAACTATGGATCTTACTGTAACTCTGTACAGAATATTACAACATACCTTACTATTTACTCGCTAACATTTTGACAAACGATTAAATTTAATCGTAAATATTATGATTACTTCCCGTGAAATGCGATAATTTTTTTTTCTGCAAATCGAATAAAATATGTCCGTAGAAAACTAAGGCGTTTCCATATGTTAAAAACTAATTTTGTATACAATATAAATAGTGTTATCGTGTTAATCATTTAGCTCGTATTTAAAGTAACATGATTAGTGATCGCGTTAAACTTGTTATTATTTAATTTCATTTGCATCTGGTGATAAGCGGGAATTAAAATCAAAGCGCGAACACCCTCACAAACACGTGAACTCTGAACAATGTAATTTTTTTGTAATTATCTTTCGACATAAAACAAAATTAAGTAACATTCGATCCTAACTTAACGAAAATATTGTTGCACTTCTTTTGAAACGTAATTTTTATTTCGCAGAATAATATTACAGAGTTTTAGTAAAGTTGAATACTTCATTTTACTGAAACCATAGACAAACTAATAATTACTAAAATTAGTAATGAGGCAAACAGAGTGCGTAGTAGTGTATAGTATTTTATTATTGTTTTGATATTATGATTAATTGTACTATTAATGCAATGGTTGCTTTGCAGTTTTTAATAATTGCGGCCAGGTGTTCTAAAACTGTGCTGTATACCTACACATATCTCCATAGTAAAACTAACTATAACTGAAACAAACTTTACGGGAATTTATTTATAACTTAAAACTAAGAAATAGCTGAAAGGACTTTTTTTATAATTTATTTTTTAACATTCATAGTTATTGTTGGAATAATTTAGACTCGTTGGAAAATATATGGAACTAAACTACGAAAGAAAAAAACTATCTCCAAAGAGAATGCAATAAAATAAAATTAGAAATTAATTTTAATTTATATTATTTAGGATATTATTTACTCTAATGGAATAATTAAATATAATTTTTTATAATTTAGCTATTGTCAACTAGTATAAGTAATTGTTGACATTGTAAAAGAAATCGTTGTTATTAATTTATTACACTAAATAATTTAATATTTAAATGATACAAATAAAACCAAGTGAAGAATAAATAACAAACAATGCCATCAGGAAAGGTAAGTGAAGATTTTTGTCGATCAACAACAACAATCTATTCATAACTAAGATACGTATTATTATTTACCTTGTATTGACAAATATAACACTCTTGTAACATAGATATAAATTAACTTCACTTATTTATAAATGCAGTTCATCACATGCTAGTCGTAGTTACGATCGCGTGCTCGTACAGTACACACAACCATCTAGTAGGAAGTCGCGACGCCGACTGACTGGTGCAGGGCAGCAGCCACGGCGAGCGGGAAAGTGGACGGTGTTCTGCAAGAGGGTGCCAGCGAAGGTCAAGTTCGATCGCTGATCTATACCGAACTTTCCTTTCCTTCCCGATTAAACTAACTTTAACCCGACTAAACACAATGATATTGGTAATTTGTGGAAGAGTTGTTTGACAGTTTATGTAATGGACATTAATTAATTGATAAAAAATTAATCAAAGACATCATTAACAAATTACAAATGAAATTATTGGCGCTGGGACAAACGAGCGAATAGTTGCACATGTCGGATATAAATTACAAATTGAAATATGTATCCATTGCATCGTAATTATACACACACAAATCTGTTTAGTCTTTATAAAAAAACTGCTACGCCTTAATAGTAGTGGATTTGATTAAACAGCATTATAATTAATGTGCTATATGATACCTATTACTGACTGACCTGAACTTTGGCAAGAGTTGCCTAACTCGATGTCGGCACGTCACGCGAGTCAGCGCTACCGCAATAAGGTCACATTAAAGATTGCTTAGCGATATCTATAATATTCATTAGTAATACCCACATAAGTAGATCGACTCGTGTCTATTCTTATTTACCTAAATGTCATGCTCAACAAAATAAGAAGACTAAACATTCCTTAAAGAAAAACTTTCACCCTCTTGCATATCACCCGTCCAGACTCCGCAGCATGTGAATCAATCTAAACTCCGTCCCCTCCCCCCCCCCCTCTACAGCTATGAGGGGTGCGGGGGAGGGTCGGGGTGGAGGGATGAGGGCTGCGTATAGTACGCCCTCACTCAGCTCGGGGTAGACTGAGTAGCGTCCCGAGCGGCAATCGATAGCCAGATACACGAGTGTTAAAATAACTTTAATTAATAAAAAAACATGCGAATCGTCTAACAAATGCAATAACACGTCAAGTGGGGATTGAATTCACATACCAAGGCTCGCGTATTTATTTAATAGCACGCGGGGGATGCGTGTTATTTTAAAACAATTATGTTTGTTTACATATTTTAAGATTAATATAATTATGAATACATTGCTGCTCTGCATTGCGACTCGATGTGCTGGCTCACATTTGTAGTACACAACAAATCCATCGCTAGTACTTATTGAATTGTAATAAAAACTGCCGTAAAATATTTAAAGTAAATATTATAAAGCAAAGTAGAGTTTCTTGTAACAAGTAATGCCCTTTATCCAATACTTGGAATTGTAACAATGCGTTAAAAAAGATTATCTATATTTACGAGTATATAATATTTCTTTGAAAAAAACTTTAAGAAAATTACGTTGAATAGAAAAAAAGTGAATTTAATTGTAGTCATAATTAATTGTTTCAAACCAGTTCGTCCAAGAACTATACTATTTCCAGTTACAGTTGTAAAGTGGTCATTTAATCGTTCAAGTAACAGTAAATCCCTTCTTTGTATGTTTACAACATGAAGTACGCTCCGGGATGTACTTCTTGTAACTTTATAAAGAACATTGCGAACTTAAACTCACTTCAAAAGTTAGCGTCTAAACGTAGATGCAAGTAGACTTGCTAAGTTAAGCAACGGTTTTCAATATTTGATTGTCATAAAATTACTAGCTGTCGCCTGCGACTCCGTCCGCCTGGATTTATAAAAAAAATATAAAGATAAGTTAAATAAAAAGCAGCTCTTGAAGGCGTAATAAAAAGTTATAAATAGTGAAACCCAAAAAAATTACTTAACAGTCCATATTATGTCATAAAACATTTAACTTGAGATTACTTAATTGTAAAATAATTGATAGTTTTCTGAAACTGGTAATTGTTGTTATTTGATAAGTTAACCTCTGACGGTCATGAACTACACACCATTTTACACTCAAACACAACAAAACAGCGATTCTCATTACCTAACAATGCACCGCTCGGTTTCCCTCAGCGCCGGCAGCGTCGCAGCGCCGCACCGCGCGTCATCCGACCCTATTGTCGATTAGCGAACAATTACTCGTTAACCATTTTAAGCTTTTTTTTCATCATTATGTATTAATACAACACATTTACTTACATCATAATTGTTATGTGTCAAACTTAAGTGGTTCCTCGAATATAACACTTAAACTAGCCTTAGGGTACACTGGTATAACGATTAGCTTGTGTAAAACAAAACTCTTACTTTCCTATACTTAATAGAAACGCCTTTAGATTGTATTTAAAGTAATATGTTATTTGTTCATCGATTTTATAATAAATTAATTTATACTATTATCGTAAATATCAAAAACATTGAAGGGGCTCTAAATTTTCTTCTAACATACGAGTTGATTAATTAAAGGAAAGGAACCTTTCAAATGTTGAGTACATCACTGGGACCCTAAATAGCAGTAATTAAGTCCCGCTCAAGTGCCATACAAGTTGAGACAAGTCGAGAGTTCCCACGAGGTGCTCACCTGCAGACATACACATAAACATTCTACTCCTTATTACGACAGCATAAAGTTCATATTACGTGCAATATGTGCGATACTGAAGCTGGAAAACTTCAGTACTTTTTCAGTGACTTCAGTCTTACTTCTTATCGAGCGAGTAATTAAAATTTATATATAAAATGTCGCAAGTGTAAAGTTTTATTTATTTGAACTACTTGATGTGGGAATGCTATGTTAGAATTTTTTAAAATAAAACATGATATGGATGGATTCGTGAAAGCAAGGGAGACGAATAAAATTACGTAAGATAGATAAATATGGAGAACGAGATCCTGGTGCGTTGATCCTACCGGGAGTGGGATAAGGAAAAAGACATGACATTGAAGGGTCCTGCAGCAGAAGTCCAGGAATAAACGTTTATTGTATAAATTATTACGCTCAATGATCGGCAACTCATCGGATGTTCCTCTGGTCTGGTCCATAAGCGTCGATGAACACCTCGGTGTTCCCCTGCTCGTTTGCCCCCTTCTCTTATAAAAAATTACGTAATGTAATAATTCTACTTCTTCTAATGTCTCTCCATTACTGGAGGTTGGCCGTCAGCTCAGCGAACTCTTTCCTGTCCTGTGCCAATCTAATACTTATGGGAGTTATTATAATTTAAAATATTCTTCTTTGTGATTAATATTCAATGAATAATCGTTATCGTTGCTCTTCATTAGTTATCTAAATTATATTTTCATTTGTAATAATCATACAGCACAGCAGAGCTCAGAGATCGCGTCGTGCAATGCAGAACAAACTTTCACATGAGAAAGCCGCGCGCGACGTCACCGCCATCTGGCGGACACATTACCACAAACATTTAATGCAACATCTAATAGAAGATAGATAATGTAAGCCACTATGATATTCATTATCGAGTTTCGAGA
>NW_013531700.1:6094581-6095087 GCF_000836235.2 Papilio xuthus
TTTATTTAAATGGTTTAAAAATCAATTACAGTTGCTTAAATTACTATCACATTCTTTTCTTAAGACTAAATTTTAAAAACTTTAAAAACAATTAAAATGTAAAAAAATAAAATTAAAAAGCAATATCTATGTACAATTTAAAAACAATTAAAATTTCAAAAAATAAAATTTCTATGTACAGTTTAAAACGTTAAAAACCAATATCTATATACATTCTAAAACCAATTAAAAACAATAAAAAATAATAAAACAAATTTTTAAAACACTAAAACTAAAGCAAAAGGGCTATTTAAAAACAATAAATACTTAAGCTACGAATGTGATGTAAAACTAAACCTTATTTCTATTAATGGCTAAGAGGGCCGACGCTTTACAAAACTCCAAAAATCTTTCTCTAGTTTTCTTACTTTCTACTAATTTGCTAATCGTTTCAATATTAATTTTACTCTCCATCTCTATTTCAGCGCCGGCCCTCATCGCACCAGATACCGGGCACTCAGTGAGAA
>NW_013531700.1:6095203-6126696 GCF_000836235.2 Papilio xuthus
TCATATCTATTTGGTTTCTCACATGTGTTTGCGGTTTACATTTTTCAAACAAGCTGTAAGATGAACTTAGGTCAAATGTTTACATGTAATTTTGTAAACATTGCCGAGCTCCCATGGCACGTGGGAAGATACTAGTGATGTAGTGATGTAGTGATGTAGGGGAACAGGATGCATTGTCACAATGAGATATTATCCCACAAGGTACAATGCAATTCCTCTTATTGTTGCATGTCAAACAATGACAGGATTTTAATAATATGATTTTATATTTTAACTTCAACATCTTTACAATTAGCGTAGGAAAATTATAAACGAGCAATGTATCTATCGATGACAAAACTTCTAAGAAATATGACTGTTATGAAGTCATATTAGGGACACCCGATCCTCTGCAAATATCGCGACATCACGCCAGTTTAAATCAATGAGGGCAGACGGAGTCCTATAAATTTATTTTACTTGACAATTGCAATTAATCCGAGGCGTTTAAATGATTGTACTCAATGAAGGCAGTGATGTCACCACCGCTAACCACCATGTGACAAACAGATGATCATTTTTATATCAAAATAGCAATAAGTATATTCTAAAATGTGTGGGAACTAGTTTGCAATTTTGTCTACACGACTTCGTGCATTTTCCCAAAAGTCTAGACATTGTCTGACACTCGTGCTTTTATTCTCCACGATGTTCCCGTATAGCAGCAGACAGGACACGGGAGCCCCCTAGTGGATGTGCCTGCTACAAATGGGATATGTCAGTGGCGGGTATTATAATAAGTCCGAGCGGAATCGATTCTGCAGCCAGCCTCCGCATTGCGACAAAGTATAAACTTAACAACTTATGCATACGACTTTAGGCTTTAAAAAATTTGTAGTTTCAATTAGCTTAGTATTTATCAATCAATGTATTCTTTTACTAATAGTACCCATGTTGTTATTGGCCGCATACACTGCTTTGATGTACAATTAAATAGTTCCAAAAAGTTTTCACTAAAACATGTTATTACATAAATTAAATGTAAGGTAATGGTTACATTAACCAGTTCAGACTACGCTACGACTGATTGTATCTTATCTCCGAATCTATGAATAACATTTGTATGTGTGTGTGTGTGTGTCACAGAAAGTGAGCTATCTTAAGAGGATATCATGAAAACAGGTATTTTCACAACATTTGGGTTTTCGTTATTTTCTTCTGTAGATATGTGCGTCTAAACAAAAACAGTTTTGTTACAGATTTGGTGTATATTTAGTTGTTAGCCCAGTTGTTATCCGGAAGCGACGTATCTGATTTTGAAGTGTCCCTAATGAGCGACAGGTCGGTGGTGGATGCATGCGGCGGCGGGCCGGTGCGACCTGACGACGTTCAGCCCTGCACACCTTAATGACAGCGAGGTGTTCGTTTACACACAAATACTTTACTAAGTTATTTTAGACTTTACGTTGCGACGACTAATAAAAATGTAAGTTCTCTGGTATGTAATAATACTCCGCCCACATAAGATTATGTCTAACTTAAAATACTTACACAAAGTTATTGCAGTATGAAGTAGTTTATTCTCTACAATAATTACGTGTGATATGTTTAATTCAAAGAGGAAGTTGGAAGCCGAAAGCTATCGATTGTCGAGGCGCGCCTGGTGGCCTGTCTAGACGTGCGTGTGCCGCGCCTAGCTTCCGTATAGGATGCCATGGAATATGTACTCGTTAAAAATAAGTAATAACTTTCCCTACCCCAAACTATGCGCACTTATGTAACGAAATCTCTACAATACGTAAAGTTTAATAAGGGGGCATAAAGCCGTACGTCAAAAAGGGAACATATAAATCTGTATTTTTAACTTAGCATTGTTAAATGCTTTCTAGTTACAAGTGTAATAATATTATCAATTAATCACCCTTTTGCGGAGCCACTAAACTTTTACTCACATAAATTCATCTCTGGATTATAATGATTATAATTGTGTCCGCTAGGGGGCGTTGGGGGGTGTTGGGGGGCATTGGGGGAGCTGGGGGAAGTTTGGATAACAATAAACATAGAATACTCATTCATCATAAGTAAACATTTGTTGTTCCCATATTGGGGACGTAAAGTATTCCCTAACAGCGTTTTATTAACGTTTGAATTTGAAATACAATCATAAATAATATCAAATTAAATGCTGGTCCAAGTTAACCCCGCACGAGCCACGCATATTTAGTAAATAAGCTTAATTTTCTGATGGAATGTTATTTTGTATTTCTGCACAGTTTTCGGGCGACTGTGGATATTCTATATTTCAGGAATACCTTTAAGAGAGAGAATAACACGTTGTAATTTTTTACATTAACAAATTAACTAGCTTATTTTAATTCAACGTAATACATAACCTAACCACGGTGTATGGAATGATTCGTTTTGTTTAATAAATTCTCGGTATAGTCTAGTGTAGTTAGATTCAGTAGTAATATAAAGCTCGCCGCTCGCTTTGATCTCTGCAGCATCCCGCGCCACTGCTGACGTATGTCCTGCATTATAGATTCTGATTGGACTATTTTAGAATACTACAGTCACCAAGTATTTATAATATTAGGGACAATTTTACACAGGGCTATTTCGTTAAACTGTGTTAAAATTTATTGCAAATGTATTTATGCATGACAACGCAACTTTGTTGAGACAATAATAAATAAAGTCCAGTGTAATATTTTATTTTAAAATTGTAACAGAAAAAATATTTCTCATTTAATTAATTAATATAATTAATTTCATTTAATAGTTTTTCTTTTCATCTTGTTCATGTAACATCTATCGTAAATTACGCATTGTTTGATATAAATCATATCGTAGAAATGAAAACCGACATAAATAGACGTAGACGTAGACTTATTTTATAATATTAGTGCCGGATATCCCGCCACCAGAGACACATAAATACTGACCAAGTTGTCGCTAAGAAATACTAAAATATTTAATATCTAGCTTGTCGCCTGAGAATCCGTCGCGCGGAATTAACAAAATAACACATAGAAGCCTGTGTTTCGGGCTGCGTTACACTATCTTCTATGCTATGTCAGCAACATCCATGGATCCGTTCGGGAGATACCTTCTACGAAACATCCATCCATCAATACATGTTTTCAACATAGACATTTATAATATTAGTAAGATAATATAACATAAAATATATTAATATTTACAGTTAAACTTTATCTAACTTGTTATGTTTTATCCAAATTACAATAATCCTGGCTATAATTTCGACCATTAGAATTTTCTTACTGTTTACAATTCGTTGTGTAAACACGGAGCAGATCAAACAGAGCGATACTTTGTTTATACAAATGTAAAGCACTCCTCTTACCATCTCACCATCTCTCCGCCGACCATCAAAGCACGAGCACGAATTACAAATGTAATGACTAATCGTCCTTACCATGTCTACTACAGTTTAGTCTACAAAAGTGTTAAGTTGATGAAAACGGTAGTAGACGCTTTGAATTGTCTTAAAACAATTGATGCAACATAAATAAGTACTTACGATTCATCTATGTATCAATGCTATGAAAAAAATGCATCTTGATTTAGACAATATTATATTTTCATATACATACAACAAGTATCCTATTAATATTACTATCTTTTGCTACAATAGATGTTATTAAATTGTAAAAAACAACGTGTAAGATTAGTCGCACATTCACTGCGCAATTCGTTTGTTGATTCAAATGTTTCATGAGATAATGACGCGCAATGAATTACTGCGAATTTGTCCGCAAGGTGAAAAGTACAATATCAGCAGGTGATCAAACAGCATCGACAAATATTACTGTTGTAATCCATTGTGCTGCGCTGTTCGACAATTGTAACATGTTGACAGTGGCGTGACCTCATCCTCTTATGTTTCTTGTTTTGTAACTCTGATAGCTTAATGACGAATGTTACTTAATTTTATGTGCAAATGAACAAAAGCGATTTACGCCTCAAACCAATATCTTACTAATGTTATAAATATGACTGTTTGGAAGGATGCATAGATGATTGTTGTTTCGAAGAGATCTACAAAACGGCAGAACGGATTTCGATGAAATTTGACATGTATATATAACAAAGTCAACATTTTTTAATTGCGCGCAAACGGAGTCGTGAGCGACAGCTAGTAAAAAATAAAGAACTAAAATAATTTCTGTCGCTACAAGTTTACTGCTCTTGCTTTATCGTTTACTGATTATGATATACAACTAAGTATTTTAGATGATTTGTTTCGATTAACGGTAGTACATATGTCCTGTTGATTGATGCGACGATATGACTCACGTTACGTGGCGTTATCAAAACACATGACATAATTTTCTAACGCCGCGTATCTCTAGCGTAGGTAAATATTGTTTTTGTGTAATTACGCACATATTTGTCTGTCACATCTCCCAACTAACACTTGCCACACTCCACACTCCACACAACATACAAACAATCTACATTATGCAGATTTTGTAATTTAGTTAATGTTTAAACAATCAGCATTCATTCATTCATTTCGTTATTCTTGTTGTTGTACTTCGCGTTTATAAGAATAAAAGTTTTAAACTATAACTTCGTACTAAGTCCAAGGTAAATATAGACAACAGGTTTCATTTACAAGATTGATTTTAAGTGCATTTCATTTGTACCACTTGTAGGCTCACATACAACGGACAGGATCTCTGCCGAAAGTCTAATACAATGAATGTGGGGGTGAGAACATGCTTCGCGTCAGGATGCGGGCGTCCTGCCTACCCTACTGGAGCTGGCGGGGACCAGTGAGGGCCCTTCAAACCCTTTTGTCGGCTGTTCTTGAACATTAGACTTCGTTATATTGATGATATAACAGGGAAATCTTAAAGATTCACTATAGTTATTAATTAGGGTAATAATTAGCGTAATTTCGTTGTTTTTACACACAATAAAATATTATTTAGAAAATACAAAGTTCATCATTTTTAGTATAATTTTGAGTCATCGGTGGCGAGCTGCCAAGTCAATTCAGGCGCCATTTTGTTTGGTGCGACGTCTGACTTCCGGCCTGCTTCCTACACACGTTTCCTGCACATTATTGTTTTTATTATAAAACTGGAAACCATATTATAACTGTACTGGAATACTTGTAATCTTTATATTCAAAAGTGTTTATCAATAACAACTTTTGTTTTTCATAAATTCGCATTCTTTGAGTATACTCAACGCGTTCGTTTTTCTGATCGTAAAATAGAATAAAGTGAGGGGAGGTCCCTTCATCAATTAAACTGGCGAAGAACAAAAGGTTTTGTGGCACGAGAGCTGTACAATTAATTCCTACTTATGTAACAAAAGTGTTCGGAATACTGAGAGTAAATAACACAGAACGCATTTAACTAAATTGTACCCGGGGACGTTAAAGTCAATAATCTAATTGACGTATGTATGACGAAATTATTTTTCAGAGGGATAGTTATATTTTCTTTAATGAATATATGTTACCTAGTCAAGCAAGTTGGACATCATGTACACCTACCTTATTTTTAAAAGTTAAAAATAATCTCAGACTATCACTGACTTTATTTAAATAACATCCAATACCCTTTTAGCGACTTTACCTTTTTTTATTTTAGCTGGTCGACTTTGCATTAAGTATGCAATAGTTTATCCCGAGGAGATTGCAGGTTGCTCACCTCGCCTGTGCCAGTGCAGGGTTAATTCTCTCAGTGTGAAGGACGGCGCAGGAATCCTGGCGCGAGGTGAGAGGAAAGATGTGTAACCGTCAGGAGAGAATGAGATAGAAGACTTTACGATGCCACGCTGGTCTATTTCAGTGCGTACCTGCACACGACTGAACTAACTACTTATAGGGCTGTCACATCAGCCTTATCCTTTAATTACTAGACAAGTATTTTCACGTAATTTATACCCTTTTTACTTTTACATTATGAATTGTTTATTTGCTTCTCATTTTTAATATTTCAATTAGGTATGGTTTAGTTCTAGTAGAAAACTTTTAGATTTCTGAACATCCTGGTTATAAAAAGAATTAGCAACCATTTAATATTAAAGCAATTATAGCAAATCTAAAGTGGAAATGTTTTATAACCTAAATTTAATTATCTAATATTCTAAGCACTACAGCTTAGAGCATCCAATGGTGGCAGCCCTGCGCAACATTAGCGCTGCAGTCGCGCCGCCGTCGTCTCAGAGGAAGTAGCGCGACCGCGTCATGTCACACCTAAATATATAAATATTTACCACGCCGATCGCCGGTCGCCTGTCCGTCTGTCCGTTTATACTTCTTGCGGCGACTTCATTGAGCTTTAGAAATAAACTGTCACTTGGTACTTTGATACTTAGCGGATTGTTTGGACACTTGGTATTTATTTCTATTTATACACTCCGGTTGATGATGCGTTTGATGTCATGAATTATATAACTAGATTCTTGCTTCATACTTTAAGAAATTTCATAAGGTTTTCGTTATTTTGACTTTACATACAATGCAAAACCGTCATACATACATACATCGCCAGTACAAGATTACGTATCACACATATGTATTTTCTTTTGAAATGGTTTAACAACTTTGTAATCGAGCTTCTACGATATGAGACTGGTTGTTGTCGCAATTTGAGCTTTTACGCTGTCGCGGAAACTGTTTGCGAGTGATAAGAGTTACGTGATTGACAAGTTACCCGAGGGGCGAGGGGCGAGGCTGTCAGCCGGGAAGTTGCCCATGCCCAGGTCGCGGTTAGGTAACCTAGCAACCTGTCGCCGACGCCGGAGCTACAGCTTGCACGAAGGGGCCTCCGCTCCAAGTCGTACCAGCCTTCGTGCCTTCCATCATTACCAATAAGTATAATCAGGGTTGAAACTATACATCAATACGATTGTATAAACACACATACTACTAGATTGGTTATTCAAATGTTGTTATATTTATCACTAAATAAGTATCCATTAAGTGTATTGTATATTATGTCGATAATATAACACAAAGTAAGTATATAATAACAATTAATTCAGATTTCCGTTTCCATTCGCAATTGGTTGGTAATTTAAAATCATTGCATTTACGATATCAGCAGCGGCGCTGGCGGCGACGGCGGCGGCGGCAGCGGTGGGGGCTGCCGGCAAACTACAGCGTGATAATGAACCAGTTCTTTCAAGGTCAACTTCTGGGCTGCATATCGCTCCTGCTTACAATTGAATTATGTAATGATTTAGAGAAAACAACAAATCAATATGTTAAAAAATAAATTACATCTTTGCTCGGGCTTTCCGCTCTCGTACGCTAGATTTAATTTTAGTTTTAGTACCCGGTCCGCATTGTCCTAGACCGTACTTCATAAGTAACATTTGCAAAATAATTCACAGGAATATAGGACGTGAAGTTGGTTCGTCACATTTTAAGAGAGAGTGTTCTTCGCTTTAGCTAAATTATTAATACTTTTAAATTCTGATTGAACTCTACAGCAAAGACTGAGTTTATCAAAGGGAGATAACGCAACTGCAATTGCGGATGTCTATGGGCAGCGGTCCCTTCGCTATTTCGGTGTTCTCAGGAGGCCGCTTGCTAGTTTGCCGCCTTATAATACAAAAAAAAATTGTACTCTAAGTCAATGAGTCTAGTTAATACATAGCTTTAATTTTAAAATGTATGAGGTCGTTTTATCGAGTGAGTACATTAAATATGATTTACTTGAGCATGTCGTGGCCGTGGTCGGCGGCGGCTACAGCGGCATGCGCCCCGACCGGTCCCGAGGACTTTTTGTTGCGCTGTACCCGCAGACCGCCGTATGCGCATTGTACACGCAAATATTATGCCTTCTGTTTAATAACGTGACTGCAAATCTGGATGAATTATTCTTGATTATGTACAGGAACAAACAAAATTAAATAAAGGTCGCAGATACGGAGCAGACCACAAAGGCGGGAATGGTAACGCCCAGCAGTCATCAGGCTCAGGCTAAGTTGAATTTAACCTTATGACTATTTACAGCTCAGTTTATCATACTTTATTCATGTGTTAAAATTTAAGTTCTGAAAAGCGCGACATAGTACTCGCTTTGAAATACGTAAGTCAGACAGATACAGAGGGTTAGCTGCCCCGACAAAAAGCAGCACTGAATGCAGCCTCTACACGTTAAGCTGCAGCCGGCTCAGCCGGACAATAGGCGCTTGTAAACTATACTTAACAAAACATAAGATTTCAAGCGCTTTTTGCTTGTTTTACGAATAGCTTCACTTTTTGTTTTATTTTATTTATATTATAACAAGCAATAATAATCTATGATTTCAGTTCTTAAATGGGTCTGATATAAACGTAGCATACAGAAATATTAAATAATAAACTACATATTTTTTCTGTTATTCAATATTTCAACACAGTAACAATTCGAATCGGTAAAAATTAAGAATATTGTTCACACAATAATTGTTGCGATTTTTATCGTAAAACCTTTGGTTTTATGATTCGTTAAATGTTAGTACGAGGTCGAGTACACATACACGTACACAAAACCTTTCACAATTTTAACGCTCGGCAAGTTTTACAGCACAAAACTAAATAACTTTAATTAGCGATTTGGTTACAAACTGCGTGCTGCGGAACTGCGCCAATTAATGCCATTTGTTATTTCATTCTGCCAAATAAAATCCCCTTTAACTGTCTTAATTTAGGCATAAATAAAGTGTTACTTTCAAAATATAAAAATACGTTAATGTTGGCTTTTGTTACTGGCCGTGACTTACTCAAATCAAAGAATGCATGAATATTGAAAACATTAGAATCTGACCGCATTTCTTTAAAATGTGTAAACATTGAAACTACGAGTAATTTTCAATGTTTTATTTATTGAGGACAAGTTCCACATTCTTGTAGATTTAATGTAATTAAATATATGTTATGTAAAAGCGCATGTTACTTAAGTTAGGTAATATTACGATGTAGTCTGGAAGCAGGCCGCACATCCGCGGCTGACGCGTTACGCAAGCCACCCGCACTTGTTGCCGTTACCACGAATTTTATGAATACTTGAAATTGTAACCAGCAGAGGTTAACTGAAGATAACTATATTACTTAACAACAAGTATTAAGTAAGTAAATGCTTTTACACATTTTATGTGCAAAGCATAAAGTATAGAAATCGTATAAGTAGATTTTATTCTCCTTTTGTGCATCACCTTCTTCGCCAATTAAAAACAAACAACGCATCTGCAATTGCGGACTCCTATGGGCAACAGTCGCTTCGCTATTTCAGCGTTTTCAGGTGGCCGCACAGTCCTTTGCCACCTTATGATATAAAAAAACACCTAGATCGAAAGTTTGAACGAAGTCATAATAAAACAAAAATAAGTAAAAGCTCATCTAAAAGTGTCAGCTAGTTTTCTTTACTTGTATAATCACATAAAATCATAGTTCTCAACCCTAACATACAAATAGCTGGGAATCTAACTCATCACTAGTTTCCAAAGTAATCTAACTATTTAGAAAGTCCCTAAGGTGTGTTAGTAAAAGTTAACGTCGGGAATATTGTATATGTAAGCTACAATAAATACCTCAGGGATCAACTACTTGTAGCCATCTCGTATATCTTAATATTCTTTTGTTATGCGCGAATAGAATGCTTGCGCAAGTCGCGAAGTGGGCTGCCTTCATCAAAGTTGCAGAGGCGAGCTTCACGCCGCGGGTCGTGGGGAATCATACGGAACGAACCCCACCTTAGGGTTGCTTCCACAAGTACATAACGATGTTACTAATTATCCAAGATAGAAATGGCAACCTATTTATAAATTTAACATTATTATGTTTATGTTATTATATACATTTTTTTTTCAATTTAATGATGACAACCATACATGAAACGGATGGTATTATACCAAACGGAACCACTGCGCAGAGCCCGCAGTGCCGAGTACGACACTGAGAGCATCTTGCATGCCATCGACCAGCGGTTTACGGCCAGTAAAAGTCGCGGACACTCGCCCACATACCGCAGGGACATATAAATCCAGCCGTATTCAGACCACTCCCAATGGGATGACTTTTTAATAGTCGATGCAACGGTTCATGTCGGTTGCAACGCTTTTTCTCCAATACTAATCAAACCGTTTTGAAAGTTGTTATTATAATTATAAGATGATTTAGTTCCACTTTGTAGTAGTGTGTAGTGTGTTACTTAATTGATAAAATAAATGACTAAATACATGAACAACTGTAGTAATCTTCCTACTTAGTGCAAGCTTAAAGACGGAAATACATTTAAGTTAAAAGACTTTGATGGAGCTTTATTATACTTACCTATACTCACAGTAGAACGAAAAATATTCTAAAACAACTTGCTATAATACTCTACTTAGACGTATGAAGTAAACATTTATGGCCTTTATTGACATGTTGTTTCTGTGCCTAATTTATAAGCAATGCGACTGCGTAAAAGGAAACTTTAAATACGAACTTCAATATCGCCATACAGTGCTAATAAATTATATTTACCCACTACATTTGTATTAATGTCCGTATAATGGCTATTTAATTGCAAATTCGAAACAATTTCGAGAAAAATCCTACGAAATTATTCAATAAAAATACAAAAACTATAAATGACAGCGTAGTTTGTATGTACACAAGAATCTTGACATACATTTTATGTATAATTTTATCTCGCATAAAAATATAACTTTACTAAACTTTGTCGTGTAAGAGACGACAGCTTTATGCGCAGAGACAAGCCGATAACAACAAAATGTATAGTCACTGTTGTTTATCTTGCATTACAATAAATCCTTTTGAGAAGAAAACGTTGTCAGCTTTGTTGTAGATAACCTATGACTGCGCATTGCTCGAAACAATGTTGCATTCTTTGAACACTTGACATTTGGATCTCATAAAATACGTAGCTTATGTTAAACTTTTAATAGCTACTCTCTTTTTAGTACAAGTGAGCTTATTTATTGTTAATTTTTTTGGGAAACATATAAAACGTTTCGATTCGGTGAAGAATAAACATTTAACTTTACGCGCGAAACAATGAAAAACATGTTTCTAATCTTGTCTACGGATGGGGATTACAAAATAAGGGCGCGCCGAAGAGTTGCGGCGAGAAGATGCGGCGAGAAGATGCGGCGAACTGACGGAAGAACGCATCAACTTGCGACCCAAATACGATTATAGTTGCGCGTACGCGAGACAATACGCCGTCGTGTAGGGTGACCACGCGCTCATCAACAATATATGAGACATCGTTCTCAAAATTAAAATATAATTTGATATTATATATGTTTCTTCTAGTCAAATGTAATCAATAATAAACGTCTGCATTAACTCTTAACACAATTCAGAAATGTCTGTGTAACTATTTAGTACATTAATTTTATTTGAATGACGTTAAACCAGTAACTTTTATTTTATAGCATTATATAACAAGGTACATTTTAAGTATGGAAGATTCAACTTTATACTTTCAAGAGATGCATAACATGCATGCATTATTGCTCAGTGAGCGACGGGCCGCGTCCGCGAATACCAGTACCACTCATCCTGATGAAGGGCCCCCGATGGGCTCGAAACTAGTCGGTGCCGCCACCGGACGTATATACGTGAGTGTTTAGCCGTGTTTATATATCAGTTTAGTATAATGTCTCACGAAAGTTTGAATAATTTAATAGTACTGACAACCCTATCCAAGCTCATCAGTATTCCGGGAACTTTGACGGAGCGCGTCGCGTCATATTTCACAACATCGCAGTTTTCCCGCAACTCATTCCCGTCGTAAAGCCGACAGGAATATTTTCCATCAACTCCTATCATTTTAAGCCAACTCGCTGCTTTAATGGTTTCCCTGAACTTTTGACAGCTGTCACAAGTGACTTTAATGAAATTGAACAAGTTATCCGGTGACACGCGCACAAAAAAATATGCAAATCACATTAAACTGGTCATGTAAAAAATGTAAATAATTTACGTCGTAATTAGAATGATTTGTATCATATTTAGAATTAGAACAAAGCAAGCAGTTGGTACGGTCATCTTTACCGTTATCTTAATTTTTAATGTTTTTCAACTATGATGTCTTTTATGGCTTTAATCTAGAAAATCAATGAGGCGGCTTACACATTTATCAGAATCAATGGCGCGCTGTCAAAGGCCGGCGTTTGTATGCGGGCAGCGACTTCCCGTAATGGCTTCCTTTCCCGCCGCACCGAGCACCACACAACAAATTAATAAGATACGTGCCCAGCGCGGAACCGCGGCCGCGACGCGATGCCACGGGGACGGAAGCTGTCGCCCAGGGACCTGCCACTTGGCCACACACTGCGCGCCGCATTTGATGTTCTTAATGTTTATTATAACGGAAAGTATTTGTGGTACGGATGTATACGTTTACTTTCTGGAACTAATGACCAGAAACCGTTTTAGTTTTTACTGCTTTAAACGTATAGTGCAGTACAGTAGGTACATATCCAGTTTTTTTATATTGAGATTTATACGGAGCTTTGTGTCTGTAGGAAGGGCGCACTCAATGATCGGAGCGGCTCATTCACTTGCAAATGCCTCTTCAAAAACTTGCTATAATTTATGTGCTATTGTGCCCTACGCCTGGGTCCGCTATGGCGCATTCGTAATGGAGAATGTAAGCCCTTCGATACACCAAGACATTTTTTTTATCATTTGTAACTAACTTTTAGCATAAACGTATTTCGTAAATCAGTAAGAAACACAATCAAATACCGACCAAGGGAACAGTCGTGCTATTTCAAGCTATTAAGCTTACATAAATACGTCTTGTATTGGAACAACAGGTTCCAAGAGTTTTAATAATTTAATCCGTATAACTAATGGTTATGGTGATCACAATTTGAAGGGCATATCTGTACTCATACATATAAATGAATGTATACATAAATATGTAGATGTTGCCATATCTGTGAGTGTTAATGTTTGCGGATGCAATGACGCTGGTGAGGGCTGAAGTGGGCGTGGGCGGGGAACTAACCAGCAGACATCATCTACACGGCCAAGCTAGCCACGTGCTGAGTGCCGAACACGTGCGGTGGCTATGTTATTGTCGCAATTATTTATTTCCTAAACAGAGATAAGTATTTGTCTTATTTGAATTGTACTTGAGGCCTAAATTAATTACTTATTGATTGGATCTGTAGCATTGCCCGTGACCCGCGGCGAGCCGCCCGGAGCGCGGCGCAGCCTTCGGCGGAACACATGAATTTCCAAAAGGGCGCGGACGACCTCACCAAAAATATTTCATGAATTGCTCTCTGTTACCACAATGTCACATCGGGGTATTTATTATCAACTACATAAGTATATAGAATAATAAAACTTTTAATAATTTCTTGTCTCACAAGGCATGACTCAAAACAAATATAGCTACAAATTGAAAATCCTCTTAAAACTGTTCCCGCGCTCTCAGGAAATGTAAATGAATATAAATAACCCGAGCATACACGTTTAGAAATGAATGGAAAATCCGTTGCATCTAAAAACCGTATATTAAAGCTGAATATTCTTTTCACTTTAAACGCTACCGAATTACCGCTCTTAAAATATTTTTTGCGAACGAGAGCTTTAGGTAAAGTTTTATGCTTTTATTCGCGGTAACTTTTTATTGCAATCTTTTTAATGCCTTAGAAAATGTTAATTTTACTGGAAAAAAGAAAACGTCATTTAAACTGTCTGAGAAAGATATTGCATTAAGTTTGTGTAGTGTAAAACATTGACTACTGTTTACTGCTAACTTCCATGGTCCAATAGTGAACAGTATGTTGTTGGTTACGACATTGTACAGTTGGTGAAACAGATGTCATATTGTGAAATGTGTTAATAGTTATTCGTTCAAAACTTCTATAAAATCACAATATGTCAACGCCTACTAAAAACTTGAGAACAAATATTTAAACGTGTTCATGTCATTTTCCACGATTTATTAATTTACTTTTAGATCTTCAAACATTCAGTTATCATAATAGCAAAAAACTGCACTTAACATATTCCCAAGGCTATAAAAAACAAAAAAACAACTTGTCACGGACAAGACTTGAATTCAGTACGAGACAAAAAAGGTCGTAAACATTATCGACGTCAGTTTATCAAGCACCTTGCCCTTACTTATCCGACGAACAGACTGATATTATTTTGACCACATTTTTAGTAAAGGTACCAGGAGCGCAGACACACGAGGAGTTAAGTAGCTCCGCCTACTCAATATTTTCCCTACCTTATTTAATAAATTTTCGTCGCTTTAAAAAACTTATTATTACAATTATTTGTTACGTAAGACTCCCTTGAAATGAACCTTGCCAAGGAATCTGGCAATGACTTTTATACTGATGTTTTATTTTGTTAAATTCACATTTGCAGTGTGTGTGTGGAAGTGACGCAAAAAATATTTAATTATTATAACGAAACATGTAAAAAAATTAAAACTTAAGTTGTTGTTTAATTACACAAGCAAGTCATAAATAATGTGCCGCCAATCGGAGATAACTTTCCGATACAGACTTAATTCACAATAAACTTTTCATCTCAGTGTAACAACATACTCGAGCTACACTCCTTGATCTTTTAAGTATTTGGGTTATTACCTCATACAGTTGCGGTCGATTAAAGTATATTTGTGAAATCCGATAAAGATTACGATGTACGGATGTTTGTTTGTTCCCACGGCGCGGTGCGGTGCGGCGCGGCGGTTGTCGGCGGCAGAAGGCGGTTGTTGGATTAGCGCCGGACATGAGCTGCTCGTCACGTGACCTCAACAAACCGTACTGGGTCACTGCACTCAAAGTCGTTAGATTAATTTTTATAAAACAATGATCTTTACCTTTTGTGCCAGTATCCTGTTACAGCTTTATGTACCTTCAAAGCGCTTAAGAAGTCCTTATAACCTAACCTAAAGGCATATTTTAACCGCTCATGGCTTGTTATGCTATTTAAAAATCTACCGATTTCATTAAGAACATCACAAGCCATAATAACGTTTTCCCATGTTAAAATATTACATTTTTATTTCCCACAAACCTTTGAATAACTTTTGTACATAAGTTTACTTCATTTTAATGTTAATGAGTTACTTTCATACATATTTTATGTTTCAAGATAACAACTATTGTTTTTTTTTCGCCAACAGGTGACCGGAAGAATCGATTACACGGCTGTCACTGCTAGCGGTTCCGGGAATGAAGACAATGCAACCTGCCGCCGCCCCTTGCACCCCCTGCATCACCACCACCCCCCTCTCAGACCACCTGCTCACATCAAATGCCCCATGTTGCCGTTGAATATTATAAATATTATAAAGCAATACTCCCTGCATCAAACTATCGTCAAAAATCGAAACAATCATGAAAACTTTTTCCGGCGCACTCGGATTACTCTGACAAAGTTAAATATCAATCTGTCCAGTGATGTAGGAATGTGTAGGAGACAAATATGGAAGACGATACAATAAGACTTTTAATATAATCTATATGTACATGAGCTTGTAATGAACCGCCTGCATCACCTGCACCTCGCCTGCACCACGCCTACACCAGCAGATTATTTCTTATACATCATTAAATATTCACATTAAATTACTTAAAAATAATTATTAGTCTGAGATTACGAAAAGATTGATCACACTGTACAAACTGTAAGATTAAAACAACTAATATTTTGTATACTTTCAGATCTTATAAAAATGATTGTTTACAGTCCTAGTTTTTTCTGGCAACTTTCTTGCCCAACGAACATCCTTTATCAGTGCCACAAACAACAAACCGTCCCTTGTTAACTGTAAGACATAATTTTGTTACATAACAATTAAATAAGACATAACAACGTATTATAAAAGAAATAAACAAAAAAGTTAAATGAACATCACACGCATGAGAAGTTAAATGTAAATTGTCGTGAGATTTTTTAAATCCGCGTGAAATGATATCGCGCCATTGTTCTTTGGCTCCACTTTCACTGAGCAATGAAAATGTTAAGATCGGGTTAGACCACGAGCCCCCTGTTGCCCCGCCCCTACCACAACACTCACCGCGTCACACACATCACGCGTTATCATAAACTCGAAATTAACTCGAACGTAACGGAAATATATTACGGAAACTTGACTAATGATTTCGAGAATTGTAATTTCGTCATAACATTTTATACGCAACCTTTTTATCTTGATGACTTATCTCTTGTCTTATTTCATCTGATAGTTGTAGATAGTCCCATTGTAAACACAAGCTATCTGTAAGTTGGTGGAATAATTCGCCAAATTTGAGGAACAAAAACTAATCTAATTGTTAATATGAATTGGAAAAATAAATCAAGAAATTGCACGAGTAGATTTTTTGAACTGACAATTATAGTACACATAATAAAAATATATTTTTTTTAAATTAAAGATACAAAAGAGAAAATAAATCGCATCGTAATAAAAACACCGTTAAAATGCAAATGTTGTCTGAAAATTTTTTTATGAAGTTTATCCAATGTGCACTTCTAACTAAATCTGATTAACCTGTCTTTGACAAACATCCACTGTGAAAATAAAGGAAAATAATGACTGATGATTTATGTGAAAAAAACCCAATCCATCTAAAGAACCACCTCTTCAATACTCTGAAGAATATGAGAAATAAAAGTTCAGTACGTTGTACATACATATTTGTAAGTACGAGTAAAAAGTTTGAGTATAAAAGATTTGTGAAGTAAAAAACATGATGTAATGTTTTTGTGCTGAATATTGCGTAAGTATTCTTTATTTATTTGGTCATTATTCGGAATATTTTTGTTTTGAAAAGGAAGTTAATTTTTTTTTTAAACAAGACAGTTTCGGTACAATAATTTTCCCGCGCATATCGCAACAAACGTGAACGTAGCAAATACCCGAACAGTTAACTAGTATGTTAATTATTTAACTAGCATCAATTACTTACCGAAGTTGAGTGTAAAGTCCGCAAATAACTGCGGTTCCGCGCCGCTGCGATCCTCACAAAAACTCTCACTCACTAATTAATTAAAAGTGCGGTAAATATCGCGCGTGCGTCGTGCGTTGTGCGCAGGTGAGCCGGTGCACACGTGCGCGCTGCCTCCGCACCGGGAACCAATTGACAACCTCACGGCACCACCATTGAAGAAGTCGCACCAGCAGCTGCCTTTGCTCCTGCACTTTGTTAACTTAAAACTTAGATGCTCCTACATATGATAAACAAACGTCTGTAGGAATTGTCTGCTCTATTTTATTCCACATTCAATTTGAATAACTTCACAGTGTAATCAATTACTAAACTTGATTATGATGGCCAGGAATCTTACCTATAGAGATCTAGTTATGTTTCTCTATCTACTATCTCTATTATGTTTATTGGTTTAATGTTCGTTGACATAAACTTAACTTTTAATTATACAATAAACAAGTAATTAATTAATTAAATAACTAATAAATAAATAATTTTTGAATGTTTTCTTAACATGCTACAGTTTCAAACAAACTTTTTCAGTTGCACTTGTTTAATACGCAAGTAATTGAATGAAAATTTCGTTTAAAAATATTTCCTCACATATTTATGCCCGAGGGCTACTGTTCGTTTGCCGCAAAATTTATCCTGCCATATTTACAAAACCCCACCGGCTCATAGACTTCGAGCAGTCTTTCCTATAAAGTTAAAAAAAAATCTAGTTAATCATAGTAGCAAAAATCAGCCGGTTGTTTCCTTTCTGTCAAGTTTAAATAAAAAATTATGTACAATAAATAATGTGCATGTTTGTGTACGTTTTCTGTACTGTTTTTAAATTGAAAATATTTAATTAAATCATATATTACAATTCCACATCCATGAAGTCATTGAACTCAGCCGCTAGGCGTCCTGATATTAAGTATTTCTTATTTTTTTTTAATTTTAATATCATGTTGAAATGATACTGCTATCAAAAACCATAAAGTCGTAATTAAATTCCTTCCCTCCACTTAGTCAAGGCAACGCATAAGCAAAGTTATTTCTCCCACGGTTCAGGTATATTGTCATTGCCAAATAATTTAATTTTACTTAACAAATATCAAGAAAGATTATCACGTCTAGCATAACATGAGCCAAACTGTAATCCATGGCTCGTTACCACTGGGTACCAAGTATAGTTCGAAAGTAGTGCCAATTTTGTGTACTGACGAATTTATGTGTGTATCTGGAAAGGAGTTATATAAATAAGTTAAATTTTTCTTACATTTTACTACACAATTACAAATAAAAAGACACATCATCAGTAGGTGTGGGTGTGGGGAGTGCGACAAGGTGGCGCCATCTCGCGCCGGACATGCCCGCGGCACCTTGCACTATCTATTATATTGTGCTTCATAAAGCCTCCCTTTACTACGCAAAGGCTTTTAACTTAATTACACTCATTAATTGCCTGCGAGTGACACTACAGATATGTCATTTTATATGCTCTAACATGCCCGAGTTTATTATGCACTTAATGTGCTTAAACTTAAATTATTTCAATTCTAAAGTAATTTCTTGACCTCATCAACCCAATCCAAAAATACATGTCAATATTAGCTTCAACAAAGTAAGCAATTCTTTTGAAGCAATAGTGGCGTGTAGCGGGAATAAGTTTGCCTCTTATTCATATCCAGAGCAATCCCGCTGCAACCAGCTGCTGCATTGCAGTGCCACTGGAGTCCACACATCGGACGCATTAATGCAGGACTTTTCTTAAATAAATACAAGCAAAACATACTTCACATTTCACATTGCGGTTAAAAATCTTTTTGCAGATAGAAGTTACAAAGTTTCATTAACAATAAACAAAATGTTTACAACAGAACCTTGATATTTCTGCAACCTGTCAATGTACATCTATACATATATTGGTATTATAATGAATGTCTCGTTCTCATGCATCACTATTCCTCGCAAATTGTACAATATAAGTGCCGATTATTTCATCATTTGAAATTGTAAGAGACTGAAGGGAGTGTTCTTTGAGGTGGCTACGATTAGTCACCCTACTCGAATGCTCTGGTTTACTTCCTATGCCGCACAAACTAAGCCTTTCAGCTAAGCACAAGTGATGCTCAACTACAGCTTTAAAAGTTGTTCATAACAAAACTGATATCCAAAGAGTTGCATGAGTAAACTGATCTGCTTATATTGTTTAATTTAAAAAGTGGGCTATGATCATTAGAAGATTCGTGGTCACTGAAGATTTGTAATCAATTTTTTAAGGCTTAAAATGTGTTTCCATGTAAACAGTTAAGTTAAATAGTACTTAACAGAGGTATGTACATGTTTACCAAATGTATTGCAATATTCTTTCTAAAAAAACTTTGTGGCCAATCCCTTACACACTCAACCTTCTTCGAGATAATGACACCTCAGGGTCTACTCTTCTTTTATCATTAATCTTTCAAACGAGGACGCGATTGCCGCGGCATAAAGACTGTCCCGGTTTCAGTCGACGGCTCCCTGGGGTGATGACGCCGAGGTCGCAAAACATGAAAGAACATCTAGTTCTAGAGCTCTTAGTTTTAAGATCATAAGACACCACCGCTAAAAGCATGCGACACAATTTTATGGGGAACTTATAATCTTAAAATCATTTTGTGTATTGTTCATAAAAAATATACAAAGCTTCAATCACTCAAAGCTATTGAAAGTAAAAGAACATACAAACATGTCGCACTGTACAGTATACAGAGTGTTTTATTATTACTTACGACGCCCACGGTCGCAACTTGACGATGTTCGCAGAGCGGAGGCTCGAGAAATAACTCGTAGCGTGTGATTACCTGATGATTGATTAGTTTGTCGCGGCGTGTTTGCCGAGGTCGACTGAGCCCTGATATATCGACATCTAACGACGCAGTTTACTTAAGACGTGTCATATTATCTCATGATTCCCGGCATCCTGCGCAACGTGGGCTTTCATTAACATACTAACATTTGCGTACAAAGTGTAACTAAATAAACATAATGTATCGACTTAATTGCCTTGTAATTATTAGGTATGAGTAATACGAGCGAAAAAATTATTTAAGGTCTTTTAACTTTGAAGCTTCGACTACAATACGGGAAGGCGAGGGGCCGCATACTTTGAAAGATATTGGGAAAGGCCTAAGACCAGCAGTGGACAGACAAAATTGTTTTCAGATAGCGAAAGTTTCAAATAAAAAACGCAGTTGTCAAATATTTCGTGATAAAGGACTTTTGCTTGAAAACATGGATAATTTGTTTAATAGGAAATTACAAATGTCGCGGTGTATTTAAATACAAAAACCATTGCAATTCAGATAGCAGGAGCACCTACTAAATGTTTACGAGCAAATTCGTAGCATAGCGTAATGCTATAAACCGCCTAGTGCTTTTGTAAATACGGTTGATTGTTGATATTAACTTTAATTTATTTAATTCCTATTATTATTTATAATTTTATTTTAACTACGTATCGCATGTCATATATGCATCGACAGTCAAGAAAGTTTTTAATTTGTTAATAATTTTAAAACCTATGTACAAATTACTAAACGAAAAATAATGTCAGAAGACATATTTTCATGCCTGACAAGCATGACAGATGACAACCGACAGCAGCTGCTCAATTTCTGAGATTGTCAAAAAACACCGCGTAAAGTATGGAATAACACTCTTGTATGCAAGAAAAATTACTTAAACTTGACATAATATAATTTAATATTTGTAGGCAAAATGTTCGGGAAAGCGTATAAATTAAAATCAAATAACACTTTAAAGAATTCTGAAAAGTATGTATTTTATTTTGTGGCTCGACTTGGAATCTGTTTTGTTTATAAAATCTAATACGTTTTGTATGCTTTTTACAGAAAACATTTAGCACAGCGTATTTTAAAAGAATTCCCAGCTGCTACAGACGAGAAAGTGAAAGAGTTAGTTCCTGTGAAGTCAAACACGAGCTGTATGAAATTGATGTTGCATTCTGGTGAGAGTGTGGGAGTGTATGTGGTGGACAATGTGCCCATGGTGATAGAGACCGGCGACGTGCTGGTGCCCACCGTGTGCGCCCTGTGGAAAGTGCCGGACCTCCTGCCCACACTTATTATACATTCACCAGTCCTCCCCAAGGTATTCATCTCTCATTCTGTAACTTTTATTCTATATGAATACTTTTTTTCAAGGAGTTATAAAATATATTAATTACAAAGTTGCTACACAACAATGGTAACAAACATGTGACTTGACATGAGTCATGGATCATATAATTATTTACATCATAATATATTGTAAGAAAGAAATTGTGCAACCATTTTCAAATAATAGAAGTCTTGATATCACAAATTTTTATTAATTTAATTATTTTAAGAAAAAAAAATTCTTGAAACAACTTTAAAGCAGAATATATCATGTTATTCCAATATGTAACTGAAGATGTGCATTTAAAGAAATTCTTCTGCAATGCATTAAATCATATTACTCTACCTTGTATGTTAGCTTGCAGGAGGAGCCCCATTGTATGCACCGGGAGTGACACTGGCCGATGCAGCGTCGTTCCCTCGCTTCTCCCGCGGTGCGCTAGTGGCCGCCGCCACCGCGGACAACAGTGCAGTGGGGGCTATCGGCCGCACCACCATCTCCTCTGCTGATCTCCTCAGAACTACGATGTCAGTTTAATTGATTGCAGATCTACTTAAATAAGCACACAAGTATAACTTAACTGAATTGAAATTTGTAAGGACTTTGAATTGCTTAAATAACTTTTTAATAATAAAACTGCTAAACAATTTGTAGGGGTGTATGCATGGAAACGCTTCATGTATTTGGTGACCTTCTGTGTAAGGAGCCCAAGTTCTGCAAACTAGAGCGGCCTAAGCTGCAGCCCCCAGCGTACAGCTTCACTGCGGACATCACTGCAGATATAGCTCAGGTTAGATATCATCATGCTTTCGTCACCACATTTTTCCTGACCGAATAATATGTTGTAACATTTTTATCCAGTTAAGTATCCAACAACCAGTCAGAGAGGAATGGCCCAGTTTAGTTAGAGAATTGAAAGAAACACCTCACATAGAAAAAACGACTCATTTCCCAGTTTTAAATGAGCCTAAGACCATTCCTGACGAGGAGGAGACTCAAGTTGCTAATAATGAGGTATCGCAGTTTGATGAGACTCTCATGACAGGTATGTTGTACTCGCACAGAATGTAAATGTCACAATTTAATTTTACTTTGTACAAATGAGTAATTTAATTATTAAAGCCGTTAGTTTCTCTAAAACACCTTTACAAATGCAGTCCCTCATCCCTCTCATATTTAGAGAACATTTAATGAAGACGTCATTTTCAGATATGTCTCAAACAGAGGAGGATCTCGTACCCACAGACATGGACGAACTGCTGCAGTGGTGCCTCTTGAGCTTCATCAAACTTGAGGGGAAGAACTTGCAGCTGCCACTCAAGACAAACCTGCTCTACAAGTAAATATATCATGCACTTAACAACATCACAACGCTGTACAAATGTTGGAATAAGTACAAGTTATTTTAATATATGGAAGTGTTGATGTTTGTATAATGTATTATTGCGTGTAAAGCATGTGGCATGTGTCAGGAACCACCTGATGCCGCTTTGTCCGTCACACCGGACCCTGGACGTCAAGAAGTCCAGCTACAAGAAGATGAGCAAGTTCCTCGAGGCTATGCAGCAGGTACTGTTTATTAATAAATGATGATATACACAGTATCATAGGAATTAAATGAAGTCAAATAGTATCAACATGAATGTAACACAATGTTGCATGATCAAGGAAGGTCTGCTAGAGGTGCGCGAGGTGGAGAAGGGCGTGTCCGCCGTGGTGGCCGTGTGTGCGGCGCACCCGCGCGTGCGCACGCACCGTCCCGCCCCCGCCCACAGCCCCGCACCCGCCCCCGACCTCGCCGCGCCCCGCCCCCCCGCCGTGCGCGACCTCTACTGCGTCACCGCCGCCGTCGCACAACTATTAGCGCCGCTCAAGTAAGCGACAGCGCTCAATATATAAATTAAACATGACATGTAGATGTACATAACACATGTGTGCAGGAAGGGCACGGCGCTGTCCGCGGCGCAGGTGCGGGCCGCGCTCGCCGAGCATGTGCGCGCGCACGGCCTCGCCGCCCAGCCCGGCAGACTGCGTGTCGACCCGCTGCTGGCCGCGCTCGTGGGACCTCAGGTACAGCACTCACGCCTGCCCGTGCCCGGTCCGCCCGGTGGAAGATGGTTCATCAAACGACTCGAATATAATAGTTTCGTTGATTCAGCAGGAGAGCATAAGCTGGGAGAGTGCGATGAGCGCCGTGCTGGGCAAGATGACGCCGAGCACGGAGCTGTGCTTCCCCGACGGTTCCGTCAAGCTCATCAAGAGCCGCCTCGAGCCCATCAAGATGCAGGTCGTCACCCGCAGCGGCAACAAGAAGGTCCGCTGCGCCCTCCACACCACACCACACATTACACTCCATTCATTACTCATTTTACTTTTTAAATAAAAATTTAGTCATATTCCAATATTAAAGAAACTCCTACTTGGTTGTGGTGATGGTCCGAGAGCTGAATTGGTGCAGTGAGGTGTGCGGTTGTGTGCAGGTGACGCTGGTGTCCAACCTGGAGTCGTACGGGTTCCGTCCGGGTGAGCTGGCGCGCGAGGTGCAGCTGGGCGCGGCGGCCTCCAGCGGCGTGACGCGCAGCCCCGCCGCCAAAGCCGACCAGCTCATGGTGCAAGGAGACCAGGTGTGTTTACATAGTCAACATTTTTATATTTGAAAACAATTTCACCAACATAGATGATTAACTAACTCTTCTCGACTACATAATGCGTTATTGAAGTAAGATAAGTTTAACGCTCATTCCTCTTGTCCACTAATGTTTCTACTTTAAGTTTGTAGTATTTAAATTACATGTATACAAACAAAACTGTATTTTAAAGTAGGCATCCAAAATTGGACCTGTTGATTTCAAAAGATGGCTATACACTACAGATGTACTGAATCTCATGTTACGGTCATTTAACCTGTCATTTTAACATTATATAATTGAGTCAAAAAGCGATGTAAAATAGCAATGAAACAATCAGTAGGAAAACTGAGATGGATGAATAAATCAAGTAATAATAATTTGCAGACACACTTCGTAGCAAAGCTGCTGATAGAGAAGTACGGCCTGCCCAAGAAGTACCTGGAGGGTGCAGACAAAGCTCTGAATAAGAAAAAGTAATTCGCCTTGCTTGCCGTGAGCCGTGTACAGACTTATGTCAGATTGATATATGAAATAAAACACTTTATTGTACATTAAACATATTTATATATCTTAACCTTAAAATCTAATAAAATTATTTTCTGAAATTACACAAATGTAAACATTCTATTACTAAAACAGTAAATATATGGCCATGATTGTAATGTAAGCATAATTTTTTTAAGATAAATTTGATTTTTAAGCCTATGCAATCATCAATATACACAAATTTATAGTAACAACAAGAAAAGTTTAAAGAGTTTATGGAAGACAAATTGTAAATAAAAAAGTTAAGTTATTCAATTTCCATGACAAATGACAAGGAAAGGAATGACTTGTGTTGTATGCACAACAAAGTTATTTACACAAATTATAAACATGCTACCTCTATTACATAACTAATTATTATAGAAAAAATCTAATCTACATAAGGGTGGGTTGATGTCCGTTTTTTATACAATATACAAATTATATTGAAGCTCAAACTAATTTACATATTCTAATAATTAAAAAAAACTTAAAATGATTTACAAACTAGTAGAGAAATTATACCACAACCATTGTATGAATTAAAACTATATCTAACTAGGTATAGTGAAAACTACTTTGATAATATTGATAAAATGTTAAGAAATAAGACAACTTTAATGTTGACAAGATGATCACAACATTAATGTTTTTAAAAAGCCATATATTGTTAAACCTTGGTGGATGATTTAAATTTGAATGGAGTTTTAAAGTTTAGCAATGATTTTCTGATCTTACTTTTCTTTAAGTCCTTGGGAGCAGTAGGTGTTTGCGGGTAATGTTTGAAGCTTGAGCGCGTTCGGTCAGCAATGCAACCTGCACTCACCTCACTGCAGCGGGGCATGGCGCACCAGTGACTGTGCGCACTCACCATAGAGCTCCCTGACGTTACTGAGCTTTGAGATGTGAGGCTAAACTTTGAAGGTGTTTTTCTTAAGTTGCTCTGATTTGAAACATCACTGTACACTTTAGCCTGCTTGGATGGGGAGGAATGAGTCCATTGCTTGGCCGCTCTCTTCTCTCTCACACTTGCAACATCAAAATACTTAAATTTTGTTATGTCATTCACGGATGCATTTTGTTTGCTTTGATTATCTTCAGTTTGCAAATGATCCAAGTCATAAAATGTTAAAGTGACACTTTCATCACTTCCAACAAATGGGTTTGAAGGTGTGAAATGCACTTTTTTGGAAATAAAGTCAGGGAAAATGTTTCGACGAGGCATATTATCCAAAGTAAACTTTTTCGCTGTCACAATAATACTTCCATCTCCCGTGTCTGCCGACAGGGAGCTGTCCAGATCCTCATAGCTACAGCTCTGCCGGCGTGGGCGCGAACGCACGGATCCTGATCGGCGCCGACGACGGCGCGACTTCCAGCGGCTCTTCTCGGCGCTGGCAATGACAGCCGGCAGGGTGATACCATTGCTTCCTCTTTCACCAACATCTGAATCATTGTTGCAGACAATCTCATTTATGGGGCTGGTCATAACTTCCTTGACCATTAGATCTCTCTCCCTTCTGTTTAGTGACTCTTCCCTGTCTCTCAGAGCCATAAGCCGGGACATCCACTGGTGACTTAAAGTTTCTTCTGACACTTTCTGAGCAATGGTAAAAGTGTCTCTAGATTCACTGTATGGTTTTCTGCAGCGGGGCACATAGCCAGGCAGCTCTAGGGCCAAGGCTGCCAGAGTGGGAGACAAAGAAGCTCTTATTAACTTGACATTTTCAATATCTTTATTTGCTTTCTGTTTTGGGCTAATATTCGAGTAAATCGGGCTCTCCTCTGTCATACACTGTGTCTTCAGCGAAGAGTTAATATTCTTACACAATTCTACAGCTTTTTCTGAATCACATTTGTTCAAATCAGACCTATGAACGAAGTCTTTATTTGACACAAGTATTTCGGACAAATGTTTTGGCTTTGGAGTGCTTTCCACATTTGATAATATTGTCGGATGGTAGATAACTACTTCGGGGCGTAAGCAGGCATTCCTTTCGTCGGAAACCAGAGAAACAATATCTTGAAGATCATCACTGTACGGAAACACGGTTTTTTTACCATCACAACTTTGCCAAGAGTAGCAAAGAGTGTGAATCACATCTCCGATCTGGCGCATGAGGTCCGCGAGCCCGCCGACCGTCGGCTCCAGCTGGAAACAGTCGACGCGCACTTCTCCGCCGTCGTCGATGTAAATAGAACTCGGTGTTATGCATTTTTTTATAACGGTGAAATTAAAAGTCTCTACTAGCTTACAAGCCTTCGCGAGATCCAACAACATGTGCCAAACAAAATTTTCCGCAATATACTTATCAGCGGCGGCGCAGATATCGACGAGCTCCTGCAAGCTGCGCCAGCAGCTGTACTCGAGTACGAAGTACAGAGTTTTCGATGCGTTATGGAGTATTGTGTCGTAGTAGCGCAGCAAGTTGCCAGATAACACTTTACTTATCGTTTTTACTTCGTTTACAATATTTTGTATTTGTTCGTCGGAGTACGCAGTACAATCGTAAGCCTTCCACGCGTATATGTTGTTGGTGACCTTGTGCTTAACTTTGTAAAACGCTCCGCCGCGGAGAACATCGAGAACTTGAAAATCCTTTAATTTTTCCGACATTCTCGCGTTTTTCAAATTAATACGAAAAATTGCCACATTTTGCGACCGAAACAAAGCCACAGCACTTTTAAATCTTGAAGACCGTTACGGATTACGACTTTAGGGTTGTACATCTCGCAATCTCGCACAGATTTCAGCGCAGCCCGGATTTAAATTTTTCAATGTTTAACGGTTTTTTTATAAAGCAAAAATATTGTAAAATTTTTATGAAATAAATTAACAAGATACTATAAATATCTAGCTATTTACACAATTTAAAATAATTTGTAGAAAATTATAATAGTTTTTAAAAATCATTGTTTAAGGAAAAAGAGTTAAGAGTTTCTAATAAAAAAATTACCTTATTGCTTTTTATCTATGGGCAGGGGACTGGTGTTCAAACTAGGGTGGTACCTGTGTGATGGATTATCAGACCTTTAAAAAAATTGAAGTTCTACAAATGTTTCTAACATAGTCCTTACATATTTTAATAGTATTAAGTAATTAGTATCTAAACATATTAACAATAGGCCGGACTGCTTATAAGAGAGCGGAGTATTTTATTGAATTTAGTAGATGTTTTGATGAACAATACCAAATCAGTACTAATGTATCAACACTATTATGTAAGTAAAAAATAATTAATTGTGTAAAACTTTTCTTTTCGTATGACCACCTTCGCTCCATCTTTAGAGCCCAAATTTGTTGAAGACGAACAACGTTTCATTGCGAAGTTCCTATGGCCACCTTGCATCTCCATTCTCAGACCTTGATTGGCAAACATCGAGACAGTTGAAACGAAATAAAAGCTTGTGTACAACTTATAGTCAAAAGCCTGAGCAGTTGAGCGAGACGCTACTAATTGTTGTTTTGTCAGAAACTATGTAAAGTGAGCTATCTTTAGTTTGATTTCTGTCCACCGGATCAGACATGTTTATTGTGTGGAAGTTGTGTAAGTATGAATATTTCATTTTGAAATTTCATAATTGATTATTTTTGAATTAAAACATAAATAAAATTGTTTCCCTTTATGCCTACTTTGTTCTTCATAACTACATGAAGAAATAACATTAAACCAAAAATTAAGTTGCTAACAAACAAAAAGGAATATTTTTTGTTAATGGTGCGAGACATAGCTCAATAATGTATTCGAAAATTATAAAACACCTAAGTTATCTTGTTATTTGTTAGATTACTACTATTCCAAAACAGATCCTCGATAGTTTATATTTGTTCACGCGTATTGACACGATCAAATCAAAAAAGCATTTATTCTTTATTCCATTCAAAACTGCTGTTGTCAACGTCATCCTTAATGTCAAATGTGAATTGTCACTGTCAATCAACCATTATTTTTTGTATTTATGAAAAATAAAATAATGTAATTAAAGGAAAAGTATTTGTACTTACATAATAATTAGAGGTAACCAAATTTTATCTTTCAAGCTCAGATTATCGTAAATTTAGTTAAGTATCATACTCGTTTGTGTTACAAGCTTTCAATTTACTGTAATGTGAATGAAGTGTCGGAAGGTGTTGAAGACCACTTAATACTATCATCACATTAAAAATGCAGATAACCGATCTTCCCGTGGAAATTGTCGTGGTTATCGTTAAAAAGTTAGACATTAAATCGGTCCATAATTTATATGAGACATGTTCGTATTTTAAGAATGTTATTTGTATGTATAGTGTAGTGAAAACTGCTAAATTGGCGCTAAGTACAGCAGGGTCCGTGCATTTTTTAAAACAAACTTTTATGAAGGATATATCAAGATTTCTGCAGACTCTGGACTTGCGTGGCATCGGTGACCTCAGAAGGTCGGCACTGCAGGCTGCCGTCCGAGAGATGAAGTGCTTAATCACTCTTGATGTTTCCTACACAAATATTGATCTTCTTGATTTTTATGAAGTATATAAAGTATGTCCAACCATTAAGAATGTTGCTTGTAACTTTGTGTTTCATACCAAAAAAGATATAAAAGCTCAAGACATTGAATGGCAAGGTGTTTTCCAAAACTTTGACAAAGTCCATTTTGTTGGGAATGCAGCAAATCTATGGTATTCAAATTTATGTGTGTGGATGTTGGCCAAGGCATGTCTGAGTCAGTTGCAACTCACTATTATTGAAAAATTTGGCACAGCACTTGTACCAGTGATAAAAGAAAATGATACAAATGTACATTCCAAATACATAAGCATTTGCATTTTGGATCTATGGAATATACCCACATTATCTGAGACAACATTCGCTCTGCCAAGTTTATTACGTTTAGAAAATATATATGAATGTGTTGTAATTATTAAATATGGCCAGAATGGTGAAGTTTATGCATCTCCAATGTTGATGAAGTTTTTAGAATGTTATAATGCAATGTGCATCAAACAGTTGGATGCATCTAAACATGTCACCAATGGTGTCATTATGCTCTGGAATAAATCACAAACTATATTTGATGATATGTTCTTTAAAGAACTTAAAGGTAAAATGATGAAGCTTCTGCCACACCACATTACAGATAACAATACTGTTGTCCCGCAGGAATATGATTACTGTTTCCTTACTGTTCCTTCATGTCAAACAAAAGCTAATGATTCAAATAATGTTACCTTTAAGAAGCAAAGACTTGCACCTGAGTGTCCTACTCTTGATTATGATACTGTTTTCAGCAACCATAAAACAATACATCTAACTATGTTTTTCCCGAGCAGCACCAACATCCCAGTGACTCTATCCCTACGCAGCCAGTATTTAAGAAAATTAAAATCTCTATACTTGACGGGAAATGTCATGTATTCAATGAATTTCTTCAGTGTTTTGTTCAGTTGTTGTGAGCAGTTGGAAACATTAAATGTAGAAGCCTCACCTTATCTACACCATTTGGTTGTGTTGCGAGATATATCACAGAGTCATAGTTTAAAAAATTTGAGATTAATCAATAAACACAGTCATTTAGAAGTAATGTTTTCATATTTAAGTAAATGTAGTACTCTAGAGAATATTCACATAGTAGATTTCCACTCGCATGTCAACACCTTCGCTGACCCGAGCCCTTTGTTTGAGAGGTGTCACAATTTGTACTGTATAAGTATATGTGCTGACCTGTCCGACTCTGCAATAACGAGAGCAAACCAATTATTCAAAAAACTAAAAACTACCTATGGCAAATGGCATGTGCATGTAGCATTGTCGAGGAACCACTGTCTTATTGACAAGTACAATCCCTATTCCCATGTCTTCAATTTATCTTCATTTAAACCAATAGAGCAATTGTACTAATGTTTCTGGTTATCAAATATCTATTTATAAATCATGTTTTTATTTACAAGAGTTTTAATAAACCATTGAATTAATTATTTTTAAAAAAATACTTATTTTGACTGGACTCCAATTTCAGGATTTTATTATACAACAACACCATAAAAAGCTTTTATGAAGCTAGTAGCTGCAGGCCTAGTTTTAGTCCTCTTTACCTTTTTATGATATAGAAAGGATGGGAAGGGGAAGCAGATTTAACGGAGAAGGGACGCATTGGATGGGGGAATAAACTCTGTGTCTCCCCTCTGTCGATTCGAAAACTAGTGGTAATGGGGTAGGTGATGCATCTGCAATGATCAAAAGCAAGGATGACAGTAGTACTAAATATACAACAGATATACAAAGGAAATATTTTATACACAAAGTATCCTGTGTCTGTAGTTATAGCAATAACTTTACTTTTCAAAAATAGTTCAATTTTTAGTGATTTTTGATAATATAAAATGAACACATTTTTAAAATCTGTACACAGATGGCAAGCCACTCTTGACACAAGCGCCATCTATTTAGAGCTTTCAGTTTCTCTCCCATTGTGTATGTGTAACAAGTAGCGCTCTCTCCGCTATTCTGGTATGATGGTAGCTTGCTCGTGTTTGCCATCTTTTGAAAAAGTAAAGGGAGAGGACGGTGGTGCTGCGGTATGGCGAGGTTGATTGAGAGCTGCCGCAATAAAACAAGATATTTTAAAATTAAAAATATTTTATTGGTGAGTAGAAGCGTGTTCGCGCATTACTTTGCTGACTAGCAGTTTCCAAATATATATCACATGATTCATTTTTACAACTTTAACAAAAAGCCATTTTTTATTAATATTATATATTACATATAAAATTATTACATACAGAGTTCGGCTCCTAGTAAAAACGCTTTTCGATTCACGATTTAAATTAAAAAATAAATAAGGTACTTGGTAGGTGTAGGAGGTGGAGAGGGAGGGAGAAGAGGGTGGGGGCGAGCGTTGTGCGACCGTTACACTATTACGTTACCTTAGATACTGTTTAAATAGCTAGAATAATATTTACAGGCGGGTACACAGAAACGTTGACTAGAGACCGTGTCTGGACAAACGACATGTCGGGGAGAGGACCTTGCCTTGTCTTTGGTAACTCGCTGAGTGGCGCAGTGGAGCTGGACGCGGCGCATCACCGGATACTTATCAAAATATCTATTTGTGTAAAACATTTCATACTTTTGGTAAAATTGGTATCTTCATCTAAAATAAATATCATCATAAAAATGTAAGTAAACAAATGGAGCGCGCGGCGGATGTGGCGACTGCGCGACGAGTGCGCGGAGACTGCGCGACGAGTGCGCGGAGACTGCGCGACGAGTGCGC
>NW_013531700.1:6126890-6148252 GCF_000836235.2 Papilio xuthus
GGAGACTGCGCGACGAGTGCGCGGAGACTGCGCGACGAGTGCGCGGAGACTGCGCGACGAGTGGTGGTAGTGGTACCACATCTACGACTATAACGAACTATCTAATATCACTTGCTTCAACGTACAAAGCGATCGAAGCGAAATAAAATTTACTAAAAACAACAAACGTAAAATAAAATCCATATAAAACAAACGACAACCCAAATTGACTAAAACAAAAATTCGGTTAGAAAAGCGAGCGCTCGGCTCCGGCGCGGGACAGCGCGACCCAGCCCGGGCCAGCACGCGACCGCGCCGCCTCACTGCCGCCCCACTGCCGCCGCACCGACACCGCACCGACACCGCACTCACGATGCCGCACATCCACGCATATCATTACTACTTCTTACAAAATAAATTAGCATTCTCTGACAATAATTATGAAACGGCGCTTCTAAAATTTTTAACAATAAAATGCATACAAATAACCTTTCTTATTCTATGTCCAGGTTGCGTGGCGAGCGCTGCCGGCTCTGCACCTCGCGGTGTGCGGTGGACGCAGTGGTGACGTCGCTTCTACAGAATGCAACCGACGTCGTTCGCGCAACTTATAATAAGTGGAAAGTTTGAGATCATCATTCACATGCTAAATCCTGCGCCGGGACGTCGCTCGGCCGCCTCCTTCTCCGTCTCAGTCTCTCTTTCGATGATCGGCTTGATTACAACCGATGAGGCGGCGCGTGACGTCACCCGCTACACGCTGCTTGCGCGCTGACACAATCCGCACACGAGGCGGCGCGGGGGTGGGGGCGGGGCACGGCGCCGGGCAAGAGGGCGGCCCTAGATGATGGCACTCCTTTTGAGTTTCGATAAGTCTAATGATATCTTGATGGAATATAAATATCTTGAAAGGTGTTCGCTTGCGCTTGCGGAGAGCGGCGTCGAGCGGCGGAGTGCGGGGCGGGGCGGCGCCTACCGCACGCCGGCGGTGCCCAGGCGATGGTGCGCGGTGCCGGGACGCACGCGCGAGCTGGCGCGCCGTAGCTCCGGCTCCTTCTTGAGCACCGTGTCCCCCTGCGCCTGCACCTGCGACACGTACGGGTATGAAGGTCGCGGTGTCGTGCAGGGGCGCGGGGTGGCGGGCGCGGGGCGTACCTGTGCACGAGGCGGGGCGTGGGGCGGGGCGCGGGGCGGCGGCGGCACGTAGCGGCGCGCGGTGGGGGGCAGCGGCAGCGGGCGCAGGTCGAGCAGGTTGTCGGGGCGGCGNCGCGCGGGCGGGGCGGGGGCGCGGGCGGCGGCGCAGAGCGGGCGGCGCGCGGGGGCGGCGAGGGGCCGGAGGGCGAGGGGCTCGGCGCCGGCGTGGGGCGGGAGGTGCCAGGTGTCGGTGTCGTCGTTGTACTGGAGGCGGAGGACGTGGGCGCGGCCGGCGTGCGGCACGAACCCGTCGGCCAGCAGCAGGCGGCGGCGCAGCGCGGCCAGCAGCGCGGCCTGCAGCCCCTCCTGCTCGCGCCGCTCCGCGTCGTGCGCCTCGCGCTGCTCCACCATCTCCTCGCGCAGGCACGCGTACTTCGACAGGCACTTTTTTAACCTGAAAGAGGAAACACGAGGACGTTACGAGAGGCATACGGCGGAGGGAGGCGGGGTCGCGGGAGGGCGGCACCGACCTCTGCGTCTTGTGGTCGACCTCTTGCTGCAGCGTGGCGAAGGTGTTGGTGACGATGGCGGTGGTCTCCTCCTCCAGGTCTATCTTCTGCTGCATCTCGACCTCGCGCTTCTTGCGCTCGGCGATCTCGTGATTCCTCTGGTCGAGGATGAGCTGGCTGCGCGTGAGGTTGTTGAGCAGGTCCTTGCCGGCGCCGCCTCGCACCAGCCGCTCCTCCAGCGCAAGGATCTGGCGCTCCAGCTCCGAGGTCTTGCTCTTCTCCTGCTCGACGGCCGCCGTGGACTCCGCCAGGATGTGCTCGTGCTCGATACTCACCGCCTCCTCTTCCGCTGAAACGGAACGAGCGATGTTACTACTCTTGAAGGTATTCGAGAGACACGCGAGGAGCGCTCCTCGGCCGCAGAGGTACCTGAGAGTGGGGGGTCGGGGGGTTCCTGGGCGCGGGGTCGCGGGGGGCGCTTGCGGCGCTCGGCGGCGCGGCGCTGCTCGATGAGGGCGCGCAGCCGCTCGATCTCCGCCTGGTACTCGCGCAGCTTGGCGTCCTTGGGGTCCTCGTTGCGCACCGGCTTGTTCTTTATCGCTGCAAACATCGCTCGGTGTCATTGGGGCGGGGTCGGGGGCGGGGTCGGGGGCCGGGGCGTGGGCGGGGGCGTACCTTTGGCGCGGTGGGCGTAGCGCAGCGTGGTGACGGTCTCGTCGTAGTGGTGCGCGGCGGGGCCGATGTTGGCGATCATGATGGTCTTGCTGTTGCCGCCGAGCGAGTCCTGCAGGATGCGGGTCAGCTTGGAGTCCCTGCACAGAGCGGGGCGGCGGCGCCTCTCAGCACAAGGGCGGGTCGCGCAGGACGCACGAGCTATTTGCGCAATGTCTCAGCGTGCACCCGCCATGTCGGCACCATGTCGGCACCATGTCGGCGGCTCTTTGTACTCTACATAATCTTTTCTACTGCATTCATTCTGCTGTTTACTATATTTTTTGTCAAAGCGCTGTTCGATATATAAACGCGTGTCCACAAAAAAGAACTCTGTGAGATAAGATACAGGTATATAGATAGATAGATAGATGTAGGTATGTGTAACACGATACAGTGTGTGGATCGCAAGCGAACAAAAACTGCAGACCAACATACCTCAGTGTCCACTTTCTTCGAGAATCAGTGTTACGCAACAACCAAACGTGCAGCGTTAAATTGTTTGACATAACGAGTAACACGCGCAAACTTATACATTATATTATATTATATTCATTTACGAGTAAACAACAAGAACAACATTACAGTGATGTCAACAGTATAGTCTTTTGTCCTCGCTTATTCTGTTTTAAAACTTCCGCGCAAACGTCGCTCAATAGGTTCATTGTCCCGAGACCATTTGCTATTTTACAAAAAGTTCTAAATTATATCCTAATAGAACCATCTAGATAATAGAACGATACATTTTGTCATTTGGAATGTGTGAAAACCGAAGTGTTGTACCTCGGTGCTCTGACCGTCAGGATGCGGTGTTATGTTTCTAGTCACCGACATTAATTATGTGAAGGTGGAATTACACTGTCCAAACAACTATACAAAACATATTGTCAACCCTCACATGGTCTGTTTTTGTGCAGATGTTTCGTTGGTGGAAACCTGCGCTTAAGGAGCAATTGTAGTCCGACACAAGCAGTACTCGGACATGTACTATTTCAATATGAACATGACATTTGCACACATACAATCTAAGCAAATTGTTAACATCTACTCTGATGATAATTAGATAAACGCAGGTGGAGAGTGACATCTGCAGAATGCATGTGGTGGTCGTGTGTTGGGCGAGTGGTGGTGGGGTGCATACCTGTAGGGCACGTGGGGGCTGTTCTCTGCGAGGGCGGAGATGACGTTGCCGAGCGAGGAGAGCGCCTGGTTGATGCGCGCCGCCTCGCGCAGCCGGTCCGCCGAGGCGCCCGTCTTGCGCTGCCGCTCGCTGCCCGCCAGGTCCACCAGGTTCAATTTGCCCACGCTGAAACCACCATACAAAATAGTGTTACCTACGATTCAAAGGAACTAACCTAATATTAGCTTCCGTTTCGACAATTATACGAGTATGTGGTAATAGAAGCTGTTGTATGTGCGTTATTTTGTTCTAAACAAAATCTTTATGAGTTCTCACTTGAGACGTCGGAACCCTCGCGTGAGAACGACTGACCTCATTTTGAGGCATGAAACTGTGAAGTGCGCCGTCTGCTGCTGGAGGATATCGGATACATCGCCCGAATGGGAAGCGTATTAAAGCCTTTCATAGTCGGAACATTCTGTTAAAAGGTACAAAATTAATTACATTTTAGTTGTGCAAGATTTCATTGAAGCATTACACGACATAAAACTAGATGGCGCTGATATCATCGAGTCTGTAGAACGTAACGTTCATAGAAATCTATGATATAGCAGCCATCAGCTGGATCTGAGCTTTCTCGTTTAACCATAACTTCGACCGCAGCTGCTGAAGATCTATAAATTGGATTATAATACCTTTACCTATAACAAAATGTACCTACAACAATACGCGCGTATTTGAATAGAGACATTCTTTATGACCTTACATCATTCAGACACCGAAATTACTTTTTACATCTGAGCAGAAACAATCACTATTGTAATGTGGTCGTCATTGGCAGATTCTTTGCGGCGCCGTCATCGATAATTTACAATTGTCTTATATTAGACTTTGTTTGCTGCTAATTGTTCATTATTGACATGGAAACGTTATTCGTTACATGTTCAAAGATTTTTATTAATTGGAATATAATGCATTTTTATAGAAAAGGATAATCGATATGTAGCCTTCCTATTCTGTATATATTTTTTAAATTCAGATGTAATTGCATGTCATTGTGCCGATACTGAAGTGTGCAGAAAGTTCATTCTGTTAGTGAAGACTGGAGCGGTTCTCCACCCTCGGCCTGAGCCCTCCGGATTTGCGCTATTCACACGAACTTAATGCGCCCTTCTGTTGCCGTTGCCCAATTCAACTACTTGTGGTACCTTTATGTATTTGTTTTTTGAAAGCCTTTGAACGATGAATAAAATCGAGCTCGAGTCTACTTACTGTGTATCGAGCGGTGAATAAATTAAACAAAGTTAAATGACATCTTTAACAGTTGAGATGCCAATAATATTATTCGTGTAATGGTCATAGTTGTACCTTCAGTAAGTATCAAGTGTGTGGTGGAAGCGCACGAGGCGGACGATAAGGCACGCTCCTCGTGCAATAGACCAGCTTATCAACTACTTTGTCCTACTTTACCCGAACACTGTAACATTGCACATTGCACTACTGTTACCTACACTAGACAATAAATAGAATCAACAAATAAATAGTATTCCTTTATTGGATAAGAAAACAAGTAATTCATACAGAATTCATCGCGTTACGGGAATTTTGTGTACTAATAGTATAACAAAATTTAATTTCCTTATATCATTAGTTTCGCGTATGATATCTTGGTGCGCATCGAGTCGTGTACACCGAGGTGACAGGTGCGCAGCGCATCCTGTCGCGCGCCGGGTGTGTCAGGTGGAGCAGCGGGTGCTCGAATGAGTCAACTGACAGGGTGGACAATATTGAAGATGAAGGAGTAAATGTTTTGATATGACCTCCGTATGTCGTGGTTAGTTGTAAGATATCATATTGTAATAAACTGTAATTACATTTTGTAACAAAACGTGACCGTAAAGTTGTTAAATACTAGTCCGTTATTGCGCTGCATTATGGAGGAAGTGATCACACACACAGACAGGCAAACAAGTCGGACCTTCGCAGGTGATAATTTGCCAACACGCTAACAAATGTGTAAGACCAACTTCAGGAAGATTAGTTGAAGACATGTCGATATTTTAACAGCCAGTACGATCTTTACAAATATCTATACTATCATCATCATCATCAGCTCACTATACGTCCCCACTGAGAGCCTCGGAGCCTACCCTAAGTTAAGGGTGATTAGGCCATAGTCAACCATGCTGGCCAAGTTCGGCTTGGTTGACTTCACACATATCTTTGAATTTGTTCTCAGATATGTGCAGGTTGCATCACGATGTTTTCCTTCACCGTAAGAACGTCGGATAAATGTACATATGTCAATCGAAAATCGAAAAACATATTGGTACATGGTGGGATTCGAACCCAGGACCTGCAGATTGCAAGCCAAGTACTTGACCACTGAGCCAATACTATACTAGCCAATTAAAACCAATTTTCTAAGGTCACTTGAGATAACTCTGCATTATAATACCATAGAAGGGTAGGTGATAGAGTAATCAAAGTGAGGTTATATAGCACCAATTGTGAAGAACGTGAGAAGTAAGTATTAGAAGCAGTACGTGGTGAGTATGAATTTGTGTGATACCATGAATGTTCACTCGTGTTGTTTCTATTACAAAGTTTCAAGGAAAAACTTGGATAAGAAGGACATAAAGTTACATATTTGTTTTTGCATATATTTAAAACTTGACAATTTGTTTAAGAACGGACGAGTGTGTTAGCTCAATCAATAACGAGTATCTTGTTGATACATCGACGTCTATTTATTTATCTCTTTGTTGTACAAATGTTATATATTTTTTCAGTTGCCTAAAGATCCTAAATATATTAATTAACTTTAAAGTGATAACTTCTGATATTTTTTTTAGTCATTAAATTTTTTAACTGTATTAAAACAGTTTAAAAAAAATTTATACAAAAATCAAGTAAATTGTAGATTTTTTCAATTGAAAACTTACTTAATATTTAAATTGTCGTAACTATTTGACTGTATAAATGCCATTGCATCTACCCCGTGTTGTGTGAGGGCTGTTAAAGTGGATGTTTTGTGGGTTTGATTCACAACAGTTATGGAGCACCTACCCCCTTATAACCCCTTGCATATATAATGTAAAAATACATACACTCATTCGCTGGTTACATAAACATACATACAAACTGTTAAGAATTGTTTAAAATATACGAAATTTTTGTGTATGACATCATTTAAGATTATTTGAAATATGGACATGTTTGTTTACTAATAAGGCAACTACGGTGACTTTGCACAACTTTGGTGCGGGAAGTGACGAGCTCGATGTCGTGGGTGGACGGCGATTGTGACGACCTCGCGCGGATTCACCACGACATTGGAGAATGGGTACTAACGGCCGGACCAAAAAGTTAACAGAGGGAATAGATTATGTAAATGTAAACAATTAATATAATGGCGTCGTTATATCAGGTGAGGTCGCAGCTGATAAACAATCGATAGTCGAGCGATAGGAATTAGCATCGCCGGCTATCTGTGCTATCATTACAATTTACAATGTTATCAGTAATTACACCTTAAATTACACATTAAACATGTAAATAATATTGGCCATTGCATATTAAAAAAAAAACATTTATTTGAGTGGGTGCTGATTTAAAAAGTATTAGTGTGACACATATTGGACCATATTACTTGGGCACGCGTGGTCGTTGACTCCCCCGCGTCTGCCTAAATAGGTCAAGGTGAAAATCGGACATCAGTAGTCAGTCGCGCATTTTTATCATGTTTTTTTCAATTTCACGATTCAGGATCCCTGTTTGTTGCACGACAGACCTTGAAACTAAATTTAAGAATGATCTGTTGCACGGATATACTTTTTTACAACATTTATAGTGAAAGCAGAGGTGAGTGAGTGCAGCGGCGCTGAAGGCCGGCGCGCTGCCGAGACCCGACCTTCACGCACCACTAGTCCCTCCTCGCGCTCGCGGCTGACGCTGCACCGGTCTTTCCAGCGCGAGGAGACACACTTTAATACTGAACTGTCTTATGATACTGGAGTAGCAAGAGGCCAGTATGATGAAATGATAATGGATTTATTTCTTTACGTCTCTATACGCTAACTGATAATATGAATGCGTGTCAGTAATAGATGCGGTTGTAAGTAATGGTATCGTTACGAAATACATATAATTTGTATCACAATGTCTCAATGCTATCATCTTAATTTTTAAGTGTACAGACGGAATAAAAGATATTGTATTTAGTGGTAAATTTTCGAGTGATATCAAAACATATACGCAGTCGCACACAGTGTACAAGAACGTTTTTTCATTTAAATCTTAGACTCTCTTTGTAACAGTGTATTTTTGCAACATTAGTATGACGAGTAGATCTTTACCATTATCTCGCTACTCTCTATGTATTGTCCGGCCGCTGCGTCCAGCAGCAGCGGTGATCGCCGGTATTGATTGCAGATGGTGTCATAGAGCTGACGTCATCTACACAAAGCAGATGCGTCAGGAGCAGACTGACATGCGTAGACCGAGGCTCGCGTCAGGCGTCAGACAGCCGCGCTGCAAATAGACCGACCCCCCCCCCCTCGCCGCCCTCCCCTGCCCCGCAGGCTACATCTCTCGGTCAATGTTATGAAGAGCTAAGAAACTCGAGCATTATGCAATGTATTCGCATTACAGTAAGTATTTCAAGAAATGCTATTAACCTTGTGGAAATCTTATTACGCTTAGGATTTTCATGACTTTACCTTCAGACCAATAAATGGCCGCCGCTAACGAGTCACTTTTTACAATGGCTCAGGGCCGAGTTACTCAGAATGAAAGGTTGATAACTATACCGTTTACCTTCCTAACTCTTATTGTTAAAAACCTCCTTATTAATTATACCACAAGCCACCGATGCAGCACCAATTCTAGTAAAATCAATTATCACTGTTAAGTTAAAACTATTTAGAGTCAAAATTTAGAGACTTTATTTTATACATCAACCTCAATAATTTTATTCAGGAATTGAACATGCAAAGAGTTATAACTTCTATTACAGAGCACATCCACATGTGCATGTTCAAAACACAAATACGAGTAAACAAAATCACAAGTTCAAATACATGAGCCGAACCAAACAGCAAAGTTCAAGGGTCTATCTATGCTAGAGCTAGACCGTGACCAAGTCAAGGGCGCGTCACCGGCGCACTGCCCTGCCTCGCCCACTGCCCACTGTCCTCTGCTCAGTGCCCACGCCCACTGCCCTCTGCTCAGAGCCCACGCCCACTGTCCATGCCGGCTGGACAATGCTCCTATGACCAACTATATTTATTGGACTAATCAAATTGTTTTGCACATGCGCGGTGTTACTCACTGCTGGTTTAAATTAACTATATTTTTGAGACATTGTGACACAAACATAGATCATTTATTTAATTATTTATTACGTAAATAAAGTATCGAAAAATGTCACATCTTTTCCGATTGTACAAATTAGCCTTAGTAATTTTTGTTAAAAAATATAAAAAACGACGATGCTGAATAATGTGGAATTCTTCGCAAAGTCGAAAATTATGAAATGCAAATATAAATAAAAAGACAAAGCTCAGCGCTGGCTCCCGACGCGCCGCGCGCCCCGTGCCGACAACACGTTTGTAAGTGGCTCTGTGGCAAAGCTTTGCTGTCGTCGCATAAAGCTCATAAAGACGCACATGCACGAAACAACAGGCTTGTGGTTTTAATATTGTCCGTACAAATAACTGCTAGGTGTTGTTCAAATTTACATCGCACCAACTCATCCGAAACCTTTGTTTTAGCGGACGAGTTCCGCTAAAGTAATATAAAGAATTCGAAACACAATATACTAAATATATTAAGCAAACGTACAAGAAGATGACTTATGAATATATAACAATATTGGGATAATAGAGAAAAAAGGTGTGTAGTTGCGGTAGTAGTGGAGACAAGAGTTAGAGGCAGTGAATCAGCTGCGAGAAGCTAATTGCTTAGTCAGCGGTGGGTCTCGGGCGCCGGCTGATTATGTCGCTCTGCCACTCACTGAACTCATGTTACAACTTGTCACTACTGCTGCTGACAAATGAACTTGACTCTATAACGTAACGGAGGTCACCTCCACTGCCATTGAAATTTTAAGTACTTCGCAATGTGTGGGCGGAACTACATATTTCTATGTGACAGTACGGCTTCATATACATATTGGTAATTCATTATCGTTATGGATTACTTACACATTATATTAGAAACATCTTACGACGTTAACATTTGAAAGTCTAGACTCTAAATGCACTTAAATATGTTTTGATACGGTCTCCGACTTTTATGTCCAGAGTTAAAACGTTACTCACTTTAAACTTAATACGTATGTAAGTATTAAATGTATATAAATTCTGTCAAACATCAACAAAGAAAGCAGCCGACTGCAGTATCACCTCGCAATGAATACCTAGCAAAGTATTTTGGAGTCTAGACAGGGGTAAATTGTATATATGTACCTAAGCTTTGTATCGTAACAAGGGAAGACGTCGGGCACGCTTTGAGGGACAGGTAATAAGAGTTAGACTTACTTACATCAGTATATTGTACATTTATGTATATTGCGACAATGATATAATAGAAAGTTCAATATGTTTTCAAGAATGATTTTAGTTAGTAGATTTGGAAGGGAGGTATACTTAGGTTGGTTTGATTAGGTGTTGTGCACTGACCGTATGCGCTTTGTGGTGCGGTGCGCGGTCTCCACGGTGACGAGGAAGACGGCGTGGCTGCGCGAGGAGTGCTCGTTCATGTCAGTGCGTCCCGCGGCGCGCTGCCGGCTGCCCGCGCGCATCACGCGCACCATCTCCTCCGCGGAGCGACACACCACAGACGTCATCTCCGGGATGTAGAATCCGTTCAGCTCCTGCACCACAACTCAACACGTTAACATCGGCCCAAAGCCCTCAATGTAATCTTACAGTCTATATTGTAATAATTTTAGTCTGTACAGATTTCAACTCAATTATTTTTATTAAGAGAAGGAGAAAGGAAGGGAACACCGAGGTGATCATCGAGGCCCATAGATATGCCCACAACTATTGCAGCTTCGATTCGTTTATATTCAAATAAGTTTCACTATCTTAAGCCTGCTCCGAACATCAAGCGTATGATTTTGGCAGCGGGCCACATAACAGTCACCGTGACCTTGCCAGTGTTTCCTATTTATTACTGTTTTGCTAAACTTATTGCGTATGCAAATCCATGTAATTTTGAAGGAATTACATATCTATCTAAATATTTCAATACAGTATCAGGGTGTCCGACGTCCGTGCACTCGGAATGAGATATGTCAAACGCGTCAGTGCTATGGTGCGGTAGGTTATTCCATTTTATAATAAATGAATTATAAATTCCTGCAAGTTTCCTTCCAGATGTGAGTGTATCGCATTTCACGTCAATCGCAAAGAGAAAGTTAGCTTACACGCAATAAATATAATTGTTTAAACAGCGCGGGCACTGCTCCACTAACGAACATCCTCCGCGAAACATAATTCACTACATATTTACGAGTATAATTGCCGGATCTCATTACGTTACATTACATTACGAGCACAAAATAAATATTTGGCAATAAATGAATCCGAATGAACACAACTCAAACAAACAATTCTGCAGCGAGAATCTTATGCAAGGCGATTTCGCTGACGGCTCTAACTTGATGATTAAAATTAATGAATTAAATTATTCAAATATCACGGCCACGTGGCCCGGAAACTTATTAATAAACTAATTTTAAGTACAGACGTAAAATCGACATACAACAACTTAAATATTTTTTTACACCTTCGACGTATGGACTTCATCACGTTATCAGGAACTCGTTTACTAGAATTATAGATCTTATCATTTTGTAGACATGCAAGTACGCTTTGTACAGGTCTGTGGGAAGGTACGGACTTCCGTTGCCATGACGACGGCGACCAAACACCCGCGCACGTCGCCGCGGCTAATCAATGGGTAATTACAACCTTGATCTTAGCGCGCGGCGCACGCAGCCTCGCAGACGTGCTGAGATGCAGGGGGTTGCGTAAGGCGAGAGCAAAGTATTACGCGAGGAACATCGTGTTTGCACAACCGCATGCGACGGCAACTAGGCATGTGCCGCCCTCCACCGCCTTATCGATATAAATTATACAATAAAATTACGCGTTTTCAGATGTTCGATTCCTTATCTTTATATATTCTAAAAAATTACTAATAACATTTAATGTGGTTGTCAGCTAAAAAGGCAACAATAAAATAAGGTAATATTATTTATTTATTATAACAACCGCTTTATGTCTAACATTATGTAAGAAGGACATAGGTTGACGTCAGCTGACGCTCCCTCCGACACAGGCAAAGACATTCATTCTAACAACAAAGCCGAGATATATGAATATATAGAGAAATATAGTCGTATACAAAAGTTATTTAACAAATACACATGTTTATTTAACTATACATGATCTGAAACATTTCATTATCACTGTAGGGGAATATATATGTTTTGAGTTTCGATACAACTTTGGTATGGAAGTGTTTATCATTTAAGGCTTTTGTAAATCCCTCGCTGGAAGTAAGGCTTCACCGGAGTACGGCGTCAGCCTGCCTAGTGGCTGCTTACAGTGACCTAATAGCATAGGTAAAATACCGCCGCGTAATTCTTTGAAGCGCGTAAAGGTAACATCACTAACGTACATACAATTTGCGCACCGCCTGTATCTGTACACATGTAAATTTGCACAAGGTTACATGCGTTACTTACTACATTGAACTACACATTGTTTAATAACTTAAATTATACTTTATCCCATCGACCTTAAGACTGAGATTTCGACAAATCTACAGTGAAGACTGACAGATTTGTAGTGGTCCAAGAAACCATATGTTATGTTTAGGTACATCGAGATTGTGAATAATGTTCCCGCTAGATTACGAATTTGTAATATTGAACTTTTTAGTTAAACACTGTTACATATGTGTGTAAGTAGGGTTTTCCTGCTGGGCCGATTGTCCCACCGTTGCAAAAAATCAATTAAAAAAAAACTTTGTATAGAGATCATACGTTAATCACAGCTCTATTAAAATCTATATAAAGTGTAGATGTATAAATCACATCATCTCTAATAATATGAGGTACGAAAAAGTAAAAGTGCGCAAATGTTAATTGTTGGCCATTAGCGCCGAGCGCACGGGGTGCGAAGTAGTCGCACGACATTCGCAATGCTACCGTAAATGAGCACTATTACATCTGGAGAGTTCCCGCGCATTGTGTGACGTCAGGTGTGCAGCTGTGAGGTGCTCCTGCAGCAGCGATAACATTCGCTTAGAGCTAGTTCACGTCGTTGCGCTAATTTTAACTGTAAACTGTTTATTTTTAACGCCGTTCAATAAGTAAATATAGAAATACCTGACTATTTACAGACTCGGCTACGTAATATTTAGAACATAAACTATGAAATTAGGGAACTTCTTATATCGATAGATATTATATACGTTTTAACGTAGATGCTGAGAGAATTGATTAAAGGAGTAAGCTACCGAATAACGAACCGATTCATATAAAGAAGCTGCTAAAATTCTGTCTACACTGTGTCTTTTTGCCTCTATTGACGATGATGATGTTCTCCCCTACGTGTCCTTTCTACACGTATTGAACCTGTCATCAAGTGCAGAGGTCACTTTATATGCGCATGTTAAAAAACAATTTAGTTAAATTTGCGTTTCCGCGAACTTGTACCGAAACTGTAGGAAAAGGAAATAAAACACATTGTATGCTAATGTTCTGACCTTGTATAACGTTTAATATTTTACGAGAAAACTTCGATTGTTCGTGTGATTGTTTGACTACATCTGTATTCCATATCTTTTGACAGTAGCTGATGGAATTAAAGCAACAATAAACGGATAGCAATAACTAACTCATCATCGTCCGAATCAAGATAACACAAACAGTGTAAAAATGAGTAGAACACTAGTTTCATTGTGCGCGCGATAATACCTAATGCAAACTGTGAACTCATCCGTGCGCTGGACGAACAACTATTTTCATTGGTCACAGTGTAGCAGGATATTTAGAACGTAACCTTTCTGGAGACAGTATGCAGATATGTAATGCATTAGTATCACATCAAGTTCATCACTTTTGTCTTGACTAAGAAAATACATACATATTATAAAGTAAACAAATAGTGGAGGTCATAGCGATACACTTCCAGCTGCGGTGCACCAACTGTATTGATAACTTTGCAAACATTATTTGTTTATTACATAAATTTAGCGCCGGAACAAAACGGATACCTTCATCGTAGGTTTTGTCATGATAGTCAGCGTGAGGAAAAGCAATCATACATTCTTATCAATCAATTTCTAAATTAATAATTTTGGTAGACACACGTGCGTTAGCAGCTCGGATGTAAACATTACAACGGCGTCTTCGGCCAATCTTTTGTCACCTTGTGTGATTCTGAGTCGTATTGTGTCACACGACACGTAACTGTGCAAATGGACTTGCGTCATCTGGCAGGAGGCTGAGGCTGAGGCAGAAGAGGCGTTATCTCGTCATACGCACAAACATTGTCACCTCCCTTCCCTGCATCATGCCCTCCTCGCACTCCCGGCACCAAGCCTCATGTTATATTATTAACTTGTAATGTCCAAATGATTCAGCCTGGGTCATTACACTGGATAAGTCTTTGTTTATGCGGAATTCATTGCCGTTGACAAATATCGTGACGAACTAGAAAAAGATTGCCCGATAGTGACAATACAAAATTGTCTATAGTAAAAATATGTTGCCGCTTCTGTAATGCTACAAAGCTGCAATGCTGCAGTACGCGGTCAGCAGAATTATCAGTTAAAGTTAATATCTAACTATTATTAATACAATTAATAACTAAGGCTATTGTAACATTAGGCTGCACAAATGTTGCGACACCACCAGCCACCGAGCTGCTGCATTCTACAAAAACTTGTATTTGCGAATAATTTTCCACGCGAGATAATAATGATGACTCATAACAGATTAAATCAGATTGTGTTTTTAACATCAGCAGTGTGTAAAGTTATCAAGTATTGCGATAAATAAACAGTCGATTTTACGAGTGTGCCATGGATCGGCGGTTAATTTCTCAACAGAATGGAGGTATAGGAGCGGGATAAGGTAATGTCTGACCTGTCCGCGGATGGTGAGCTTCTTGCAGTCCTTGGCGAGCAGGTCGCGCACGTCCTCGAGGTAGAGCTCGACATAGGAGCAGGATACGAGATGCGTCACATCTGGGGATGCGGAGGTCTCGATGTGCGCCCACAGATGGCGGAAGGCGCGCGGGATGATGCCCTCCTCCTGCGGCGTGCCCTCCATCGTGTGCGTCTTGCCCGTGCCTGTCTGCCCATAGGCGAACACGCACCCGTTGAACCCGTCCAGAACGGACGCCACCAGCGGCCGTACCTGACAACACACAACACAAGTAAACAATAGACAGTAAGAGCAGCAACAATAATCCCAATGCAAATGCTTGTCGATTGAAGTCCTGTAAGTATGGAGATCTTAAAATGTAAGCAATGTGTTATTTTCTGAGTGCAGCTTTTCTTGACCTCTGATGTTGACTTAAAACTTACCATATAGATTAGATTAGACAATGTAATATCACGTTCTTAATAGTAAGGCACTTTGCGTTGAGGTCAGTTGGAGCCTGCGCGGAGGTCAGCGCAGAGTTTAAGATAAAAATAAAAGACTTTTATATCGCAGTCAAACCAGTATTTGTCTTATATTGCGAAACACATACTTACCTAAATAAGTTTTTAAATTAAACAATACATATAGTGAGAAACTTATAGGACCACAGAGCGTTTCGTGCGCGAGTGTCTAAGCGCTGGCCAAAAGACAAACTTTTCTTGAATAATATTGACCGGCATTTTGATTGTTTTTTGCGTTTTTATTTATATACATTTAAATAATAATGTATTTTTGATGGTGCAGCCAAATTGTGTAAGAAATCCTTCGCTCGAGTCGCTTCTGAGACCTGAACTAGTCTATCTAGTTTTTAAATGCACATAATAATTTTAAAATACTGTGTAATTGTTATTATAAATATAATATAACGATTTCACAATTTTTGCCTGACTTCATTGACCTTTTACATCTTTTAATACTAATATTGATCTGGCAGGCATAAATGTCACTTGGATGCAGTGCAGTGGTTTTAGCATACCATGAAATTACTATTTGTACAAGATTATTCAAATATTAAGTAATTTACATGTCAAATTCATCAATGTATGTACATTGCTATGAAATGTGTATGTACACTGACGCGATGCTGGCATTGTCAACGCGTCATGCCTCAGTAGTATTGATCAACAGCAAGCTGTACACAGCTAGTTGTATGTATGTACGTGAGCGTCTAGCACGAATATTTGTGACAAGCGACATTGTATTGTCATCGACAAAATTTGTGCAACGTAAAGTACAACAAAAATATCTTACAAATTTTGACATAATTGATACGAAGGCGATTGTCACAAATATTCATGTGCTAGGTCCACTGGTGCGGCACTCGAGTCGCGTACGGTCGTGTCCAGTCGCGTACAGTCGCGTACAGAAAGCGCAGGCGACATGTGCGCGTGAGTCAGCGGGCACGCGGCAACACGCACTATATTTAGCTAGCGCAACAATTCTCGCATTCATTCATAATACCAGCCATTAGCATGCGCGCCATCACAAAACGCGACAAATACGATTACGTATTACTTATGTTTAATTACCTACATACATTGTTTGTTTTTGTTACAGCGCCCGATTTATTGTTAATTACTATAAAATGAAGAACATTGTATAGAAGATAGTGATCCCAGCACCAGTTTTTAAAGGGATGGCAGACCTATGCGTTGCTTACCTATAGGTACACTTTATGCCACTTCGGCTTGCACTTGACAAGCTGTATGAATTAAAATTGTTACTAAAGCCCCATAGTTTCACGATGCGGCTTAAATATCTAGCTTCATTTAGTTTATAAGGTGACACGAAGCAAGTACAAATTGCTTGCGCTGTTGCAAATGTTAGTAGTTAATGCAAATAAATATGGGTCACAAAAGATGATGCACATTGCGTTTACTAAACAATTGCGGGCAAGGTCTCGGTTTGTTGTTAGATCAGAACTGAAGATGCAAGTCTAAAAACACTATTCCACCTTTCAATGGATATGTATATAAGAAAACATTGGTTAAATTTACAATGACTTTGATACGTCAGCCTGTAACCTGAACTAAAGCTTGAAACAGATCGTGAAAGAAACTCGTTTCCTACTAAAAGTAAAGGACATTGGCATTATGTCAACATCTTTACAATCAATAAAATTCTGCAAGACGTGAGGGCTGGTCGTTGCGACACGCGCGGCGCCACGGCGGCGCAGCCCGTGAACACTGGGTGAGTGGACCTCAAGAAACATATAGATTAAACAGGATTTTGTTTACACTATACTATACGTGATACTACCCTGAAATGTAAATGTTCACAGGTAAACATTAACAAATCAAATGGACGGTGACGTCACGCTTTGCCCTCGAACCCGCCGCCGTCAAATTGTCTGCGGCTGCGCTTCTGCCATGTCACTCAAGGTCAGCTTTAATATCGCCAACATGTTTGTAGTAACACAAAACTACGTGACGTCACTGTAATGATACTACTAGGTACTAGGTACTCGGCGGTAGGTACGATCGGCGCGAGTGCAGGCGCTTGTTCGCACGATATTATGTGAAACCGCGTCAGAACACAACGCGACCGCGCCGCATATCGGACCTCCAAACTGTTCTTATTACGCTCACACACGACACAAACAACAATATTAACATGATCTTCAAAAAAATGCTAATTTGTGATGTTAAGAAACTTTTGTTCACTATGCCGCTATAAGCAGCAAAATACATATGTAGTTAAAATTGTTACAGGTCTTGGCCTTTGGACACCAATTTAGGTAAATGTGAGCGAAGGGAGCTTGCGGCTGTTTGTACGGCAGCCGTTGTGCTGTGTTGTGTTGGCTGCAAGGCCGGCGCCCACCGCCGCTGAGTCACGCGCAAGCCGCCGCCGCATCGGGACCTCCGCACGAAGCAAGGTCCTACAGCATCATAGCTAAGGACGCGCTAGAATCTACTCTATCTTAGATGAGTCACTTTTCTAGCAACTAATTACAGAACAATGATTTACGCTACGTTACTCTACTGTATTGTGTAACCGAGGTTTTATGTTGTTCATGTTGTTTGCGCTAAATAATTTAGTAGTAATTTCATTTCCTTATTAACAGACTCAGAAATGAATAGTGTTGAACTTGATTCACGCAGACTTTCATAGCAGCTGTCCCCTACATTGTGGACACGTGAGACTTTAGCGCGTGCCCATGTTTACATTGGATGGTGGGCGCACAATCAACACATTTGATGCGCTATTGTCAAGTGACGCGCGACGCCCGTGCTCGTATCAGTGCAACAATACTCCAGCGTCACACTCGACACAGCACGACCATGCGTAGACAACCACAAACACGCCTCCCATGTTAGGCGGTCACGATGTTGACGTAGATATTTTTATGAGATAATGTACAAACGAACTAGCCGCACAACGGACGTCAAACAACCGCCTTTGCCTATACAAAAATATTTCTAACGGACAAGAAATTAAACATTTATGAAGACCAACTTATGTGATGATTACTTAAATGTGCACAACAAACAAATAATCGTTTGTTTTGCAAACTGACAGAGTAGATAAATGATATTAAACTGCTTTTGTGACGGGTACTGGAGGACTGAGGGGGGTTAAAGTGCGCGGTGGGGTGTGGGGGGGTGCGAGGCATTCAAGTATGAGCAATTTCTACTCGCCAAGTCGCCATCGCGATTGCCTAAATAAGAAGTATGACAAATCCCAACACAATGTCTCTCGATCCATTTATATTAAAGTCAAAGCACATTACAAGATATGAATCTACTATTGGATTACAGAACTGATGCAGAGATCAAAATTGGAAACATACAATTGAGAGTGAATTTGAGGAACTTTTCTTTGATATTCGTGTACGGGCTTACGAACTGCTAAAGCATATCATTTACTTTATAAACGATTGACTTATTAATAAAATATTGTGCTTCATGTTTGAGTGCAACCGCTGTTAACTGGTGCACTGCGGCTGCGGCCCCGACTCTTTGTTTTTATGCATATTAAATTGCGTTTAGGCCATTGCTCAATCGGTGGTCGAGACTGGTCGCCGACGCGGATCGTATTTCACTCGCAATTTTACCCCTCATTGATCACAAGCGTGACATTGAAGAGAATCTTTTATATTTTACAATAGTAAATAGATACGTGCAACAGCTGACATTAGTCAGTTGCCTGAAATCTACTAACATTAAATAAATATTTATAATTTGGTGTGAAGAATGAGTAACATTGGTGCGCGCGCACGCAATGCCGCGGTATACCTACTACCCCTCATGAATGTTGCCATGCGCCTCATGTTATTGTTGTGTTTTTTCAAACAAAGCGAGCGCGTGCGTGCACTTTATTAGCTGACCGTGTCGGCCACTGTAAACAGACATTTAGGAATAAAAGCTGTGCGCCACTAAACCTACAGCATACAGTATGGAATATTTTACTTGTTTCTTCAAGTCAATTTTACCGTGAAACTTTCGAACTGTCCAAATATTCATACAAAATTATTGATAAAACATTGCCCTTTACTAGTATCGATAATGCCAGTATGAGAAAAAGGTATAAAAGGTATGAACACTTTTAAAAATCTGGTCCTTGATTTACTTTGTAAAGGCAACTCCCAGAAACTGGATTACACATTTGAGCGACTTTAGTGTGTCGAACTCGATTTTAAGTCTGTACATAAATTATAATTTGCTACAATGTTTTGTTAAACAATACTTTAGTGTGGCCTTTTATAGTTCTTTTTGTAACTTTAAATGTCGACAGCTAAAAATATAACAACGACTTGGATGTTGGACAGCGGTAAAGCGCTGCTGTCCACACGCGCCCACACGCGCCCTTTTGCCTGCGCCCTAAACTGACCTTCCTCAAGTGACAATAAAAAACTTGGAGATATAAAAGTTAGATTTGTTTATAAACGATGTAAATTATTTTATTATATTATAATATAAATTTTAAAATAAAATATATTTAGTGGGATCAAACTCATGGACGAAGATGACAAACCAATTTTTGTGTAGTTTACAAGACGCTCGAATATATCTTCCTACGAGATTCAATACATTTATAAGAAAGAATATTACAATTTAGGCTTAACATAATATCGAAGCTAAATGAGATGTAATAACATCTGGTTTATGTGCCATGGCCACAGATTCCAGCCAAGCCAAGCTTCCCGCATTGGATCCCAGCTATTTCATTGAATTAGGTTACCGGAGCGAAGACGTTCAGAGCACATTCCTCAGTGGCCGGCAGGAGCACTAGCTTACGCTCAAACGTTAATTATAAATCTAAATATTTGTCAATAGGAATGTGAACACAATGGAAAGATGACGCGGCTGCGTGCCAACCGCTCGACATATCCAGAAACGCGTCTAGCGATTGAAAACTTAACTATTTCTATATGATATTTATATTTATTTGTTTGTACAAATTTAATCAATGTACTAAAATAAAGTATAATACATAAAAAAATGTACTAAAAGAAACGCAAGAGGCGCGGCGCGTGCGCTGCGACACTTTTTCATCTGCGGATTCTGGACAATTTCTCTTAGCAAGGTCACTGAACTCGGCTAAATGTTTGCGTAATGTACAAATAGTAACTTGTGTTTGCCTGCTCATACTCATAAAGTACACACAGTCACAGATACTTTATCACAAGTAATGATTGCATTAGAGTAGAATACAAATCTTTAAAACACTAACCAAAATAACCCAGATGAATAATATTATTTGCTGATTGGTGCCATATAAAAAATGAAACTTGAGAGAAAGATTTCGACCACAGTAAATTCTTTTATTAAAACACTACAAATAATCCACTAACTCAATTTCACGTGACTAAAGAAGCCTCGTGTAACTGAAAAAATCTAGGTTTCTCTTCGACAAAACACACAGCGAAGACCAAAATGTATAATATTCTCGTTCGTGTCATTGTATCGGACAACAGCTTGTAGTTAATCAAATGAGGCATTTCTTACCGTGCTTATAGTGAGTGGAAACTTGTGAAATAAAGATAACAACATGATTATTGATGTGTTACTCACCATCTCGTCATAGATGGTCTGCGTGTCCGCATTGCAGTCGTAGGCGGCGTCGTACGTGAACAGCTTGTCTTCGCCCTTAGGGTTGTACACTTGCACTGCGCCGCGCTCCGGCCACACGCGCACCACCTGCACAAAGAAGCAGTAAGCACACACCCAACTACCGATCCTGGCTTCGAATCTTTCGAAATATAGCTCACTGTTTATCTCTTAAGGAATCGTATGTTTGTATAAGATGTTGAGTAATGTTTCAGTTTCTCTGATGCATTAAGTAAAAATAAGTTGTAACAATTTTACACAAAAACATGTTTAATCTATTATCATTCAAGCGATACATGTTGCATCTACATTAGCAGCGTAACATTACGTTATCATTTAGTGGAGCGGCACCGGCCACGCGTTAAATTGACCAGTTCTGCGTGCGAGCCTCAAGACAGAACAACTTCAAAAGGTAACCATGTCATCGGATTAATTTAATCAATGAAATTGGTAATTGAACTTATTTTACGATCGTTTTCCGCTAGTGGCCATAGAAACGATCATTCTACTAAATAAAGTAGGGAATCCATTCCCTTTTCGGTTCGCACCCCGCGGCAGTCGGCAGCGGCACGCGGCAGGCGGCAGGTAGCGGCGGGCACACCGAGAGCTCGTCTCGGCAGCGCACAACA
>NW_013531700.1:6148279-6156632 GCF_000836235.2 Papilio xuthus
TCGCACCCCGCGGCAGTCGGCAGCGGCACGCGGCAGGTAGCGGCGGGCACACCGAGAGCTCGTCTCGGCAGCGCACAACAATGGCTTGTATCGGCGCGCCGCTCCGACACTTTTTGCAATTCCAACGGTTCATACAAAAACTTCCTTTGTGTACGACTTATTTATTTCAAGACACTTTGTAGAACTCCTTGCAACATTCTAGAACATTCTAGCTTGTGCTGTTCAGATATTAAAGTTTACATAAAATCTATTTTATTTTTAGTCATAACTATTTGTTAATGTTAGTTGTTAGTATTTGCATAATTTACTAGATGAGGCTAAACTATATAGAATTATTTATTATATTATTGCTAGATGCCCTTTCACCATTATTTGGTCATTTAAACAAATTCAATAAGAACAGCTCCCCATACTTTTTGTAAATTTCCTTATATTACCGTTCCAATTAGCAAAGACGACATAACGATAGACTTGGGACGAATGGGGGGAATTAACACGCGACATTGGTAGCCGAGCGCTAGCGGGCGAGTGATCGTCGCCGCGCCGCGCCGGTCGCTATGTCTGCACATCGCAAGTTGTTATCAGATGATCAATGCGTTCGCAGACTGCCAAATGACAAGCCGACCATTCGTGCACACGTTTAAACCATTCTGATGAACGATTTTAATCGATCTAAAATTGGTGTTGTTATAGCACGAAAACTCGACTTAACATCTATGCGTTGTGAAAGCGGGTTGGATTGTTAGTAATAAGATGATGATGTTAGTAATAAGATGCCGCCGCCAGTCCCGACCCGACCCGCACCGCCATGGTTAGTGCCACTCCCTGTGTCACACCTGCAAGGGAGCATCGATAAGTTTTTTGTCTTCTTTGACGCGCGTCGACAGCCGCTCGTACCACGTGCGCTCGGGCTGCTTCTTTTGAACCTAGCGGACACAGTCACAGGAGACATATATATATATATATATATATATATATATATATATATATAATTAGAACGTAGAACATTTAACATTGAACATTGCACACGGACCCATATGGACGAACCCGGCGCCACACGGAATGATCAAGAATCTATTAGAAACAATTTTTACCTGATAAAGGAGTGGTATAATTTCTAATTAGACTTGCTTGCATATAATAGTATAATACTATTATATACTACTTGTAGTAAAAACTCGTTTTAGGGAATTACCAAAGATGACCCGTAACCTTGTTTCAAAATTTTGAGATCGTTTCGATGGAAAAAATCAATTCTTCAATTACTTTCAGTTCGTCAATTTTGGATAAGATCCAATTCACCGCTCGTGAATTTTTTTACAGTGGCCTGCTTCAATCGGTATTACTCTGTTGTCTATACAAAAGTAAATGAAATCATCCTGCGTCACGTATCATTCCTGGTACAACCTACTTCACTCAGAATAGTTGTCCTACTTATTTGCCTGGTAAAAATACATTACGTAGTATGTATATACTTGAATTTCATTTACCAAGTATCCACGACGAATATCATTTACGTGTAATATCTATTTTCTTTATGAATATTTTTTAGGCGTGTAAACTAGGTATAGTAGGGAACAGATGCATCAATATTAGTTAACGTGTAAAATCACCTTTAACTGAGAGCTGATTAGTGGACTGAAATCAAAATGTGTACGTGTGGGGTGTGGCGTGTGGCGTGTGGCGTGTGGCTTAGTGCGTAGGAGTGCACATTCTATGAAACATCAGCATGTAGAAATAACAATGAGTGATCACCGGTGAAGACGACTGCGACGACGTGACGGCGCGGAGTTAGTCATCACTACAATTGCAGCCGCTACAGTTTATAAACAAAAAAATGTACCTATTATGTTACGCATACCACCCGTGCGATGCGTCTTATTATTTTTTTAGTCACAATATATCTTGGTCTCTTCATTTTAAGCTTAATTAATTTTAAAATTAAAAGCATTACTTATCATCTCTCTAAAATTTTTTTTTATTTACTTATAAACAAAATAGGCCACATTTTGGAATCGATCTGAATGTGTTGCGTGTTGTGTTGTATTGTATTGTATTGTGTGTGCAACGCAGCACTTTATCAAGACGAATCGATCGCTCGATAAGAATACGGAAAACTAACTAGTTTATCTAACCGCTCCTCGCTCGCGTTATCTCCTCACAAATAACACTTCATGTAAATTATATCATTATACATATTTATGTATTAATAGTTAAACAAAACTAAGCAATTGATTCGCATTAATTTGTCCTGTATCCATTGTCTTTATCTTATCCGTATCGAATGAAAAATATTAGTTATTTACAGCAGCATTTTATCTGAATGTCAAGTACAAACACACACATTGTATGTACGCGTGAAGTAAAAAGAAGTGAATTGAAATATTGTGTCTGATTTTTGTAGCGACTGCAATTGAAATATTTTAGACCGAGTTTAGTTAGAGACGTGTAAGTAAATAATAAATAACATGTAAGCCAATACGGAATGGTAGCTATATCTATGTTTTTACCTTCCTACCTTGTAGGGAATTGCGGTAGAAACATATATCGCGCATTACCATCACCGCCAACAAAGAATGCTGTTCGCGATACACGTCGTTGTGGCGACGCGACGCGACGCGACGCGACGCACATGGCCAATGTTTATTGTTATGAACTATGCTGCTTTTAAATTGTACATCATTGTACGTCTAAACACATTGTTTTGTAAATATATCCGATCATGTTTGTAAATAAAATACAACGTTTTAATATCAATATCAATTTATAACTAAGCTACGGCAATCAGTACGAAAAATACCAACATATAACTAAGCCAGAGAAGAAGTATAATCGGCCAGGTTGTAAACACGGGGGTAGGAGGCGGGTCATCCTCCATCGCTGATTATTGAACTTCATGTGTTGTATTGATTGATAAATTTCCTGTGACACAATTGTCCTTAACTAGGAGGAGGGCGTGAGTTCGTTCACCTCCCCACCTATTAAATGAAATTGTGAGTTGTAAGGGGAGACGTGTCGCGGCCGCATCGCCAGCGGATGTACCAGAACTGATGCTAATTCACGCTGAGACTCGCGGAGGTCAATCACAATCCGTCACATTATTAAAGATACAGTTTTAAAACTCCTAGGGTGCGCTGCAGACTGGCACCGCCCAGATGATCAAAATGTTGTATGGTTGTCAGTGTCGTGTGGTCGTTGTGCCAGCAATTCTATTTCGACCTTAAATTCAAAGTAATTTATAGTCTTTTAATGAGAATTGGAGTAATACGAACTGTTAAAAATTAAATCTTTAAGGTTCTAGTGAACAGTTGTTAAAAGGCTGTCGACCCAGGTGCGCTTCCTCTGGTGTTGTATCTATACGCGTCGTACAAAAATTGGACCGCCAACCGACCATGGATATATGCAAAAAGCCGAGCCAAAGATAGCGGAGAGGATACGGGTGAGGTGTGAGCACGCGCCAGATGGTCCGCGAGGAGTGCATATTCGGATACTACGACTCACCTACATTGCACTCTTACGTTTATACTGAGAACTCGGAGGCGCGGCGCGACTGCGCGCGACACCTCTGGCTGAGGCTAAGCGATAGCGGATAGGGAAGTTCGCGTACTCCCGCTACGATTGTTTGAGCTGGCGCAAACGTTGTTTTTGTTCAGATTTATGATTATGTACATTGATTGTATTGCATCTTTTTTAACATTGAATTGGTGTTTATTCTGTAGTGGTGTTGTACTTTTGCCATAAATAATAGGGTGTCTATACTATCACTGCACTGTTCCCATTAAAATCAAACTCATGATTGTAAATTTCCACATTCACAACACATGAAGCTAGCTGTGTGTCCACACATTACTTACTTAATAAGGCAATACAAATTCATTCCTTTCAAATACCTAAAATAGTTTTTAACATATTATATTATAGATATCTGCAAACTAAAGTACAAATGCCAAATACAAATTGCTTAGTTAATAAAATGCAATGTATCTTATATCTTAAAATGAGCAATTATATCTTTATATATAAAACAAAAATGGATCTTTTTCCTATTGCTCTGTTTACAGAATAACTATTCATTGAATGACTTGTAATTGTAAATTGGTATAAATTAAACATCATCCAGTTGCAAATGAATCATGTCCCTATGTCTTCTTGTTAATGTACACAATTATGCTGACTATATAACAACTTCCCATTTAACACTATTTAATAACTAACTAAATATTTGCCTAACAATTCAAATCTTATCTAAAAAATAGCACTAATATAAACACGATAAATAAATTAATAAGTTTATTCTGCTTATGCAGTTGCACAAATATTATTATTTTTTCACAGTACAGTGAGAAAATATTTTTAAATATTACTAATTTTTTATTGTTTATATGTTTATTCATTTATTGCGCTAAACGCACCAAGTCTGCGCATCTCCAGGAATGTCAACAGCGACGAAAACCTTACCTCCTCGTAACCCTCGTTTTTCTCTTTTTGCGATAGCGGCCGACATCGCACCACCACCTTGACGCATTCGTTCAGTGCTGTCCGCGGCCGTGCGGACTTCTCCATCTTCAACCACCCCTTCCACCCACACAAAATTTATGATAAACTCAAAGCCACCAATATCGATCCATTCGGGGTGCACGTATTGTAGACATCACCTGTTCCAATTTATATTACGACGAAACTAATAAGAATTGAACAGAAAATATAATATGGTGCTATAAATTGATTAACACGATTAGCTTTTTTATATTCAATAAAAATAAAATCGTAAATTTCTCAATCACAAGAGTTCGCATCCACCCGCCACTGGCGGACATTTATAAGCCACTGACACTGACATTTGAATTTTTATTTGCATTTGAGCATTTGACACCTTTCGTCTTTAGCATTACAGTTCGGATATTTTAATAAAATTGTGATATAAATCACTCACATTAATTGAAAATTCTTGCGTGTCGAATGTAATAAAGTCGAATAAAATTATGTTACAGTATATTATTGTACCAAAATAGAATGTTAATTATACAGGAATTCATATGTAAACAAAAGACAAGTTCAACATCTGGCTCTAGCTGTCACTGTCATTGTCATCTGTAATGTCAATAACAATAAATTGTAAACGAAATGCAGTGAATGAAATTTTTTTACCGCAATAAGCTATAAATTAAACAAGCAAAAATTTGAAATAACCAACTTAACAATGTCAACTACTTTAAATATTGTGCTTAAAAAAGCTAGTAAAATCTACCACGAAGGAGTAAGTCTTGGACAAATAATTATACTTAATCAAAAACTGCAACTTTTAAGGTTTTTATTTAAATCTTGAAAAATCAAGTATAATGATTTTAAAACACTTGGTGATGTTCATGCACCACAAAAGTGTTTCCACCTGCCTATATCTTCATAGTTATTGACTAGCGTGTGTTCAGGATATAGTAGCGGGCGTGGTAGTGGTGGAGAGCATCGGCGAGGTGCGGCACGAGGGTCTGGCACTGGCCGCAGAGGGTGCCGTCAGCCTGCATCTCAGCACTAAGAACGCCGGCATATTTGATGCTTTCTCTAATAGCATCAAGGTCAGTAAATGTCCCTATAATTTTGCTTTAAAATAATAAATGTACCAGAATATGTACTTTTACATAATTTATAAATTTTGCCTGTTTATTTTACCTTCTAGCCCATGACTTTGATCAACACAGTAATGGAGCTGGCTCCCGCTGGTAAGATTCCCCCCGGTGTGACGGAAATCCCGTTTGAGATGCCTCTACGTGCACGACAGCCGCTGCCGGGTGCCCCCGCCGGCTGTGGCCTACTGGAGACCTACCATGGGGTGTTTGTCAACATCACATACACTCTACGGTGCAACATGAAGAGATCATTTCTCAACAAACCTCTCAATACTAGCTGCCAGTTCTTTGTGCAGTACCATCCTGTAAGTAACTATAACCATTTGATAGCAATTCAATATCCAATAGATGTTGCACCAAAGGAGTAAATAAGTACTGGCACATATTGGCGCCGTGAGATTTGTATGATTCTTTTTTTTCTCCTTCTAACTAACAGAGGTGTGTTATTGCAATGTGTTACAGAGTATGTGTTGTTTATAGTTTTTTTTGTTAAAGTTGTAATGATAAATTCATATGAAACATTTTAAGTTAGAGTGCATGGAGTTTATTGAACAATAACAAATGGTGTTCAATCATTCCTTCTTGTTTTGAAATAAAGATGAAAGTCATGGAGTATGTATTTGTGCAATATGTTTGTGCAGCAGGAGGCGGCCCCGCGCAAGCCGGTGCGGTGCGAAATCACGCCGGCGTCAGTGCGCCGCGGCCCCGCTCCCGGCCCGCGACCTGCCATGCCACACTTCCAGCTCTATGCAGAGCTCGATTCCACAGTTTGCCCCCTCGACCGGCCTCTCACCGGGAAGGTACATCCACCTGGCCATTTGGCCATCTCCAACGTAAAAGACATTTCCATCATAACCTTATTTGATGGGACAGATCCGGGTGGAGGAGTGCGCGGCGGCCATCAAGTCCATCGAGCTGCAGCTGGTGCGCGTGGAGACGTGCGCCTGCGCGGAGGGACACGCGCGGGACGGTGAGACACAACGAGACCTGTGTGTCACCAGCTAGCCTCGACTGTGTGTGATGTTAAGCTCGTGTGTGTGTGCGTGTGTGTGCAGCCACCGAGATCCAGAACATCCAGGTGGGCGAGGGCGAGGTGCGGCGCGGGCGCGACCTGCCGCTCTACATGGTGCTGCCGCGCCTCTTCACCTGCCCCACCACCGCCACGCCCGCCTTCAAGATAGGTGCTCACACCCACACACCCACATACGCACATACGCACAAAGATTTTACATAATTGTTGCTTAATTACTGCAAGTTAATGACAATAGTAAAACAAACAGTGTATTGTACAATTTGAAGTGAAGGGTGAGCTGACTGTGTTGTCTGTTCGCAGAGTTCGAGCTGAACATCGCCGTCATCTTCGAGGACGACTACGTGGTCACTGAGAACTTCCCCATACTGCTGGTGCGCAGCAGGTAGCCCCGCGCCGCACCGCACACCGCACCGCACCGCACCGCACCGCACACCGCACCGCAACGTATTGTATGTAGAATGTATGACGTACATATCTAAGACAATGTTTTACTTAGTTAATGTGGAGACATTCCTGTGAACATTATCGACCTTGTATGTGTGTGTGCGTCACATACATATTGTGTATTATATTATAAAAACATCTTGTAAATAGTTTATAATTAAATGTACCGTCGAAATACGAACATTAATTAATTTATTTATTAACTCTTATTGCTATTACAAATTATATAAAGAAATGACTAATAACTAATTGGCACAGCAAAGGCGACCTCTTCCAGACAACCCAGCGGGACAGGAGAGAGTGACGTAGGTAGCGGGGTATACAGTACATAAATATCAAGAAAAGTCAGGAATAAATAAATAACAGCAAGAATTATTTATAATGAATACATTAGTTATTATACATGCAGATAAACAGGGATATATGTAATTCTGGTGCGCGTCACATTTGTAAACATGGTGGAAGATGCATAGATTGCGCTCGCGTAAATAAAACTAACATTACTATTTGTACACTTTTATTCTTGTTTTTAAAGAAAATCCTTAATGAACATTTTTAACGCGCAGTAACATGCGCCTGGTGCGCGTAACATGCGCCTGGTGCGCGTAACATGCGCCTGGTGCGCGTAACATGCGCCTGGTGCGCGTACCATGCGCCTGGTGCGCGTAACACGTTACGTCGAATCATTTCAGTCCGAATTGACTCTTACATTTAGCAATATTAACTTTCAATTGCAACTATAAAATGAAACTACCTAATCTTTTGTGAGACGTTATTACAAGTAGATAGAAGCGGCTGCAGTCACGTAGCACCTCGCCATCTCTCACCACCTCTGCCACCTCTCACCTCGCAGAACTGATCACGAAGGCCTCCATACGCGATTGCAGCCGCTTTTATGTAGTTATAACAATAAAGATACATTAATTCGTAATAATTACTACTATTATAAATCATGATCTTAAAAATTGAATTCCTCTTAATGATATTTTTTCTATTTATATTTTTTTGGGCATGATTATTTAAAATATGCTTGTGGTGATTTTCCATCTGTAGGTACATAGGTACATAGGTGCATCACACGCAGTCGGGCTCGGCGTCGGCGCGCGGCTGCACGTAGTTGCGGCACAGACCGAAGAAGTACTCCGGCCTCAGGCTGCGGCTCAGCGCGTCGAACCTGCGGCACACAGCGCCCGTGTCAGAGTGGCCAGTGGGCGGAGTCAGAGTGGGCGGTGGGCGACGTGACTCACTGCCA
>NW_013531700.1:6156691-6164315 GCF_000836235.2 Papilio xuthus
GTGGCCAGTGGGCGGAGTCAGAGTGGGCAGTGGGCGGTGGGCGACGTGACTCACTGCCAGCCGAGGTGCGTCCTGCAGGCGCCGCACACGATGATGGTCCAGGCGTAGCCCGGGAACCAGGAGAACTCCGCGGAGCGCCGCCCGCTGGGCACCACGCCGCGCGCGCGCGACACCGTCACGATGTCGTGCATGTACCCGCCTGCATTACATCCTAACATTCTTACCTCTTCCTCAATCTTTCTTCTTCGCAACTGATATTTAAAAAACGAGAACTTTCTTTCTCCGGCTTCAAAATATGCCGAGCCGTTGGATCCCCGGGCGGCCGCACCGGACGAACATACATACATACCGACGGAAAACATGGCCAGGTTTGAGTGGGGTGGGGGCGGGGGGGCGGGGGTAGGGGGACGGACGACCTGAATTGGTGTAGTTGGAGTGCACGCCCTCGCTGGACATGGGCAGCACGTCGTCGCGCCGCGCTATCTCCGCGCCGCACGCCGCACAGCACAGCGCGCTCTTCTGTAAGAGAAAGTGTGCGTGAGTGTGGCGGTGGGGCGGGGCGGAGGGCGGGGCGGGGCGGGGCCGGGGGACGTACCCGGCCGATGAAACGCAGCTCCAAGCGCAGGCGCAGCAGCACGTCGTCCACCGCGAACAGCGCGTGTCGGTCGCGCGCCGACAGCGTCAGGTTGGAGGCGACCCAGAAGGACAGCGCCACCGCCTCCTCCGGCAGCGGCCCTGTGACACACGCGCGTCTCCTCGTTACACGAAGAGGAAGGTAACGCATACGACCAGCTCAGTGCCCGTGCAGTATTACTCGTGGAGGTCGTCACGATACGTAAAATAAGGGCGCCTAATTAGTTGTGTGAAAAAGTTTTTTACCAGAATTAGTGTGTAGTTTGTTGTTTTCGTGTGCGGTGTATCGTTTGCGTTAGTGGGGGCGGGGGCGGGGGCGAGGGTCAGGGGGCGGGGGGCGCTCACCGAGGTCGAGGGAGCTGAAGTGGGCGTGCAGCTGGTCGCGCACGCGCCGGTACTCCAGCAGCTCGTGCACGAAGCGCGGCCACGGCGTCAGCGCCGCGTCCATGCCGCGCACGCGCCGCGCCACGCTGCACACACGCACACTCCGCTCTAGACGGGACTGAATCGCACCGAGGTCCGGCATGTCCGGCGGCGCGTGCGCGTGTACTCACGGCGAGTGCCGGAGGTCGGGGGCGAAGGGCGGGGCGGGGCGGGGCGCGCGCAGGGCGTCGAGGCTGGCGAGGCGCGCGAGGCGCAGCGGCTCCGCGGGCTCCAGCTCCGGCAGCACGCGCACCTCCGCGAACCGCATCCTGCTCACCCCACATGCGTCATACATATCCCCCAAAAACATTCTATCAACTCACCTGTTGTTCGCGATGGTGGAAGGTTATATGTATACCTGGTGTATGAGTGCAGGGGCGCGGGGTGGTCGGGCGGGTGGAGGAGGCGGAAGCGGTGGCGCGCGCGCGCCTTGAACGACAGCGCCGTGTTGCCGCGCGCCTCGCCCGCGCCCGCAGTCCCCGCCTCGTACACCTCGCACACCACGCCGTACCCCGACACCATGCCGCCCGTCTCGCTGCACATACCTCATTATTTGTACCCATGGAAAATAACATCGCTAACGATGTTGCCCGACGTTAAACACGTCGATGCGCCTCGGCCGACGCCTAAACGTTGACGAGGCCTCGCTCGTTCGCCCACTTATTAAATAAAGGAAGTTATGGACGACATACTCTGGACACAGCAGGCCGAATAGTTTGTCTCGTTGAATGGCCTCGAAGAGGAGAATGGCGTCGTCGTAGTCTGGCATCAGCATGGGTACGGTCTCGCCGGGGAAGACGGCGCCCGAATGCGCCGCCACGGGCAGTCGGCCCTGCCAGCCCGGCTCCAGGACCGAGCGCCCGCGCAGCGGCACCAGCCCGCCGCCCATGTACTGCAACACCCACAGGCCACATGAAAACACCGGGAAGAATTTTTGATGTTAAATAGAGTATATTCAACATATACAAAGATATCAAAATGAAACAAGCAATTTGAACAAAAAAATGTTTATGACATTTAAGTTGGAATAAAATTAGCAACTCAAATCTTCTATACATACAAAAGAAAGTCGTGTTAGTTACACTATTTATAACTCAAGAACATCTTTACCAATATGGCTGAAAATTGGTGAGGAGGTAGCTTAGAGCCGGGAGACAGACATAGGATACTATTTATTCTTTTTTTTCCGATTTTATTTAACTTACTAATATTATAAGTGCAAATGTTTAGATGGATGTTATGTGGATGGATGGATGGGTGGGCTACACTAATTATTTTTTTTTTATATATCCAAACAGACGGAGTCGCGGGTGACAGCTAGTTATATATATTTTTAAATTAAAAGTAAAATAAATTAACATTTGAAATTTGCTAATTGATATTTTATAACAAGCTGTCATCAGTGACTCCATCTGCTATGTGTTCTTTTAGAATATGTTCTATATCTGTGCAAAATTTCACCAAGATCCATTGAGCCATTCCTAAGATTTGATCAAACAAACATCCAAACATTTGCATTTATAGTATTAGTAAGATTAAATTTTAACAAACAAAAATTTGTGTTGTTGTTATAAAATAATTGATTAAAAATTGTCACAGCACATATTATTTAAAAAGAATACATATAAACATAATGGTATTCCATTTATTTTATATGTTAATATTGTAATGATAATGGAAAATTTACCACAAAACAAACCTCTACAGGCCTTCTAATATATCACACTTTTGTACTGCAAATGCTCCATCTACAAGTATAAATCTACCACAGTATTATTATATATACATATTTATAATTAATAAATAAATACAAACCGAGTGTGACGCAGCCAGGGATTTATCAAAATGCTGTTTTTTTACGGGGGCTGCTGTTCGCGTCATCACCACTCTGGCCTGGCCCTCGCTACTTTGCATGTTCAGCTCCTCCTCGCTCTCTCCATCGCTTTCGCTGTCGCCGTCGTTTAGTACTGTAAATAAACATCAACATTTCATTACAATATATATTGACATGTTCCATGTCAATTGATATACTTCGTATGTTATTTCGTTTTACATACGATAATCATCCATATTTGCCACTAGCGAAGTGAAATTTTGACACCGCAATATTGAAACTGCAAAACAATTAAACCCAAAACTTTACTTTTTTGCTTCAAAACTGCATAAGTCTATATTTGACATTGACTGTTGACACTTGTCACCAAATTCTTAAAACGTCCATTTGACATATTAATAGAGATGAAGGGAGCGATCTCGGAGATTTCTATATTCTGATTCTCGAGCTCGGTGCCTGCCATAAATCAGGATTGACGAGCCCATAGTCAACCTCGCTGCCCCAGTACGGGCTGGTTGACTTCACACATATATTTGAATCTCTTCGTAGATATGTGCAGGTTGCATTACGATGTTTTCCATCACCGTAAAAAATCGAATAAGTGCATATGTAAGTCGAAAAATACATTGGTACATGGCGAGATTCGAACCCAGGTCCTGCAGATTGCAAGCCAAGTGCTTAACCACTGTGATACTGAGGCTCTATCAGAGTGAGTAAATATTATAACTGAAACCGGTTATGACACCTATTTATTTTAATCTGTTCATTGTTCGTTATCTTATATACTCTTTGGTTATCTCTATTCTATATATGCTCAAAAAACCAAAGAGTATCTATTACATTCTGCTTATTCTGACAGTTTCATTTTCATCCGATCTGTGGTTGGTTTTCGTATCACGAATTTCACTTGAAAACTTGGATGTTTAACGCAATTTAATGAGTCGAAGTGCGAAAGTTTGATTTTAACGTAAAACTATTTAAAGAAAGCAATGTGAATAATTATCCGTGTTCTACGAAAATACGCGGAAATGTGTCGAGGAATGTTATGGTGTTATGTTCTTGCATTGACGTTAGTGGATATTTCACCGCATACAAAATTGACAGCTCATGGGAAAAGTCATGGTAAAATCGATTTGAGTATTACACATTTCTATGAAGGATGGATATTGTTTGTAAATGGTTTCGGTTTTATAAAAAGAAATCTTAACTATAATACAGCACAGTCGCACATGGAGTAGAATGCAAGTGCAGCATGAGGAGTCTCGTTATTTCTTCTCTGGTCGGCAGGACTTATTTTAGAAAAATAACAGATTCTGTAGGCAAATAAGGATGCACAACACTCCCTTGTTTGTTATTGTGTATATATCGTATTTAATTCACTTAAGGCAAGTTTCTGGATTGCAGATACATAGAGGTGTTTGAGGTGTAAAACTACCATAAGTATTAAAATATTTGACTTAAATGTAACTTTTTACACTGTAAAAAAGTATAGCTATACATAGGTAGAAAGGTTTTTATGCTGGTAAATAGGATGTACTGTTTTTATTTGCTTGTCTTTAAGTTATATCGATTTGAATATTTACTCCTTTGACTTGATATTCATTTATTTTTTGCAGATGCCACATTACATGACACTCTCATAGAAGGATTAAATTTTCAAGTAAGTATGCAATGAGACTCTTGCCCTGAAAGTTAAGTATTTAATGGCAGATATCTGAAGTTGATAAACTTTTTGAATTTTGTTTTTCAGTAATTCTTGTTAAGTATGTTCTGCTCCTATTTGGTGTTCTTAAATATTTGATATAGTCATAGTGTAGCAATGTACTCAAACAAGAATATCTGTCCTGGTGAGAGGCTAGTTCATATAATATGTAAAACCCACATATGCACAGAAAAGATTATTAAAAAGATGACAATATAAAAAGAACAACAAATATGTTTCAATATCAGATTTATGGTGTGTGTTTAAATACAATTTTATATCAGAAAGTATTATGCTATTTTAACCAGTAAGAACAGTAATATATTTTTTTTACATGTAACAACTCTAACATGTTTGCCAGTCTGACACCTTTACTTTAGACAAACAACATGTTTAACAAAAACTTGTAAATACCAAAATGTATCTGGTAAAACACTTGATAACATTATATACCCCTATTTTTTTAAAACAATGAAATGTGAAAGATACTGCAAAATGTTTACATGGTTGTGTGTGCACAGGAATGGGGCGGCTCGGGGCTGGCGGAGGCGGGCGCGGCGGGGGCGGCGGCGCCGGAGGGCGTAGCGCTGCAGCCGGCGGCTTTGCACTTCGGGCCGGCCGCGCTCGCCGTGCCACACTTGCGCTCCGTCACTCTCACCAACACCGGCAACGCCACACTGCACCTCGCCTCCGTCGCCGGCACCACGCCGGATTTCCATGCTTCCTTCTTCGAGTCTAAGGTTAATAAATGTTTTGGAAACGTTTACACATAGTAAGAAATAACGGTTACTAAACACGTCGTGTAATATATCCATGTGTCGTATCTCGATGTTAGTTACTTTTCAATAAGGAATTTATCTAGTGTAGTGCATTCAGCGTGAACAAGGCGGACAATAAAGAAGATGAGAAAAGAAAACCGTGGGCTTGCGGGGCGCGGGGAAAGTTCGCATTTTGACGTCGAGAGGCGCGAGTCAAGCTCGAACTTTCCTTGCGTCGCGTCGGCCTGCATTCAACACCTGCCGTCCCTCGCCACTCGCCTGTCGCCTGTCGCTTGTCGCCCGCCATACACCTTGCTCTGTCCATGTAATGAGTAATCAATCATTTTGTGACCGTATTGGCTTGATTTAAGCTGCACTAAACTCCATGTCTTTTTGCCCAACATTATTGTATCACATGAATATTCTGTACAACATTACAAATCTTTAGCATTTGAAAAGATTTTATAGAGTATCGCTTTAGAGGTGGAAAGTGACAGTAACAACGCATGTTTGTTTGCATCGGTTTCATAACGCGACGTGGTGGTGCGGGCTGCAGACGCTGGCGCCGCTCGCCAACACCACCTTCAGCGTGGTGTACCTGGGCCGGCGCGCGGGGCACGTCGCATCGCACCTCTACATACACACCTCGCTCGGCGTCTACAAGTACCCCGTAACTATACATATTATTGTTCCACTGATTTACCTGCAACAGCTGCGGCGAGGACAGAATACTGAGATGTGTGGTGTGTGCTCTGTCAGGTGTCCGCGGTGGGCGTGGCCAGCGAGTACGAGGTGTGGCCGCTGGTGGGCGTGCGCGTGCCCGTCAACGCCTCCGTGGAGCCCGTGCTCTCGCTGCACAACCCCACCGACCACGTCATACAGGTTATATACATTATTACAACATTACAAAATTGCAGAAACAAATTACATTTTAAGATTTTTTTATTTTGTTCTTCTTGTATGAGTTAATCTAAAAAAAGATAACGGTACGAAAGCCCAATCTTAAGAAAAAAAAAATAACTGTAATCACAATATTTTAGACGCAGAAGCAAATTTTAGTCAATATTAATATTTTTTACCATTTTCTTACAACAAAATTAAATAGTCTGTTGAAAACCGGCGAAGTGCTTTACTTCGGGTTTAAACGATAGGCTATTGAGGTCCTCCTCCTCCATTAAGAATGCGGCGTGCAGGTGCGGGAGGTGTACTCGTCGGGCGCGTGGGTGGGGCTGCAGCTGCCGGCGGGCGGGGCCAGCGCGCCGCGCGACGTGTGGGCCGTGCCGCCGCACGCCACGCGCGACATCGTGCGTCTGCGTCTGCGTCTGCCGCCGCCCGCCACCGACCTCGACGACTCCGAGGCGCAGCGCCCCCTCACCGCCTACGTGAGGTGAGTGTGCCGGCCGGGGCGGGGGCGGGGACGGGGCGGGCAGTGACGTGTGCCGTGTGCAGGGTGAAGGCGAACGTGCCGGGCGGCGCGCTGGTGGTGTGCGTGGAGGCGCGCGCGGCGCCCGCCGGCGAGCACGCGGCGCCGCTGCACCTGCACATGCGCGCGCGCGGCTCGGAGGACCCCGCACTCACGGTACGTACATGAACCCCTATAACAATATTGAAACATGACTCCCGTCGAAGTCGAGTAGTAGCATCGGTTTGTTGCGGTCGCGCAGGTGCGGCTGCGGGCGGGCAACAGCGCGCGCAGCGGCGTGCGGCTGGAGGCGGCGGTGCGCGGCGCGCGCTGCGTGCCGGAGCCGCACGCGCCGGGCGACCCCTGCGAGCCGGAGCACGCGCACGCGCACGCGCACAACGGTGTGTACGGGAGGGAGGTGTTCGCTTGTGGTGCGTTGCGGTGTGTTGCGGGAGGGTAACGGTGTGGTGTGCAGGGGGCGCGGCGGAGGGCGCGGCGGGCGCGCGGCTGGCGGTGCTGCGCGCGGACCTGCCTCCGCTGCACGACTTCACCGACGTCGCGGACCTCACTCTGAACTGTAAGTCTAATATAAAAAAATAACATTTAGTGCACATGATGTATTTGCATTACTGATAACGAAAAACCAATTCCGAGACCGACTTTGTTCCGGGTCATCTCTTGGACCGTTTTTGGAATTTGACAGGAAAGCTGATGCATGTGGGCACTTGTGCTAGTACTTATGTAATCTTGAATATTTGTCTGTATTTGATGAAATTAGAAAGAAATAATTTAGTATGAGGAAATAAGTGAGCGGTGTGTCGTGCAGACGGCGAGCTGTGGGCCAGCGCGGAGGGTGGGGCGGGCGGGGCGGG
>NW_013531700.1:6164471-6167902 GCF_000836235.2 Papilio xuthus
AGTGCCCTGCGCATAGTGACGCGAGGTGTCGCGTGTTGCAGCTTCGTGCGGGGGGCGGGCGGCGGGGCGCTGCGGGCGGTGTCGCTGCGCGCGCACAACACGAGCCCGCTGCCGCTGCACGTGGCCGGCGTGGAGCTGTCGGCCGACGCCGCGCCCTACTTCCAGGTGACGGAGGCGGGGCCGCGCGTGGTGGGCGCGGGGCGGAGCGCGGCGCTGGCGCGGCTGCAGCCGCTGCCGGCGGCGCTGCGGGACAACGTGACGCTGGCCGGCGCCGTCACGCTGCGCACCAACCTCTCGCACTACCGTGTCCCGCTGCTCGTCTACAGCGGCCGCTTCCTCCTGGTGCGTCCCGCGACCTCCTGCTGACTGATGTTTGTGGGACATGTTGACAATGATGTGTCCGCGTGTCCAGGAGTGGGAGTGGCCGTGGGGCGGGGAGGGCGGGGAGGGCGGTGAGGGCGGCGCTGTGTCGCTGGGCGCGCTGGGCACGTCTGCGTCGCGGCGCGTGGGCGTGCGGCTGCGCAACCCCGGGCCGGCGCCGCTGTGCGCTCTGGAGCTGGCCGCCGAGCTGTCCGCCGGCTCCGCGCAGTTCACTCTGGCCGGCTGCCCCGCGGCTCCGCCTGACCACCCTTGCGTTAGTATTTATGAACGATATTACAATTATCCAATATATTTTTATGTTTCATTAAGTGGGACTTGTATTTTCTTGAAAAAGTACTAAAGTAAGTTTTTGTTTTTAAGTTTAACTTAGTAAATGTTTTAATTTTTTAAATGGCATTCTACTAGTCAAAAGACAAGAAAAAAATATATGAATCGTGTGTCTGTGTGTGTGCGGCAGCGCTGTGTGGAGGGCGGTGCGTGGGCGCAGGCGTGGCTGGTCGTGTTGGCGCCCGCGCGCGGCGGCGAGCTGCGCGGGCACGTGCGCGTGCGCAGCCAGCACGCCAGCACCGACGCCACGCTGTCGCTGCGCGCGCTGCCGGGCCGCCTGCACGCGCCGCCGCTGCGCCTGCCCGACGCCGCGCCGGTACCCCACCCTGCCCCGTCGATTGATCGGTAAAGCGCGACACCGCGATGCGGCTGAGCTAAGAGTCGTCTTTGTGTGTGCGGCAGTTCGCGTGGTCGGCGGCCGAGCTGGTGCTGGAGAGCACCATGGAGCTGGAGATGTTCGTGACGAACGTGACGCAGCCGGCGCCCGACCCCGCGCTCTCCTACATGTGAGTAGCACCCTCGCCTCGCCTCGCCTCGCCTCGCCTCGCCTCGCCTCTCCTCGCCCGGTGGGGGAGGTGGGGGAGGTGGCGGTGGTGGCGGTGGTATAGCGTGCGACGTGTTGGTTGCAGCGCGCCGGCGGGAGGGCGCGCGGCGGTGCGCTTGGGCCGGCAGGCGGTGGGCGCAGTGCGGTACGCGCCCGAGCTCAGCTGCCACCCCGACTGCTACACCGGCCTCGACTTCGACTCTCCCGGTCTGTGCGCTCCCCTCTCTCCTCTCTCCTCTCTCCGCGACATCGATTACTTGAATTTAATCGAAAAACTAACATTTCACGATAAAAAAGCAACATAGCTACGTAAGCAATAAAAATAAAATACGCCACAGAGGGGCGGGCGTGGCTGAGCCGGCTGGCGGCGTGCGGCGCGGCGGGCGAGGCGGCGCTGGCGCAGGACGCGGCGCTGGCGGCGCGTCGGCTGGCCGCCTTCCTGCGCCTGCAGCAGCTCCAGCCCGCGCCCACCAACCTGTCGCTGCACCTGCACACCACCGAGGTGCGCGCTGCCGCCGCACTCTGCACTCCGCACCACTCTACTGCCGCGCTGCGCACGTGAGATGCAATGCGAGCCGTTGTTGACGCAGGTGATGCAGATCCCGGTGTCCGGCTCGGTGCGGCTGCAGTGGCCGCGCGTGTCGGCGGCCGCCGGGGGCGCTGTGGGCGCGGGGGGCGCGGGGGGCGTGCTGGCGGCGGTGGGCGCGACGCGGTTGCTGCGCTTGTGGGCGCGCAACCCGTCCGGCTCGCACTCGCTGCTGCTGCAGCCGGTGGTGGGCGACGACCTGCGCCTACCCGACATGTACGTAGCTCGAGGATGGAAAATAACAGAGAGAGGAACAGAAATAAAAAATATTTTCCCTTTCCATGTGTACGCTGCTTCTATCTTCAATATTATTTAGTCCACTATATTCGTGTAACCGCGTAGGTTTACAACACATTTGCACCAAATCAAACATATACCATACAACAAACTATGATATAAACAACAAATTATTATATAAAAGAAAATTAATTTTACAACTACATTTTTCACAATACTATTTATTCCACAATTTTTTCACTGTTTATCTTTTCACCATTTTGCGCGGCGTCGTATTACCTGCCGCTTCATTGAACCACTTCATTGAACGCTTACAAACTCTCCCGCGCTACCGACGAGCTGCCTCTCATCCGGAAACTCCACTTCCTGCTGACTGCACGCGGAATAGCTTCCACTTGAGGCGTGTCTTCTGTGTGCTCGTGGTATATCACCGAGCGAGCCGGGACTATTCCTGCGAACATGTTAAAGCGAGCTCTACCACTGTTCAAATGTTCAAATGTTTATTACGAAATTATTTATTTATTTATTTACATGGTAAACTTACAGCTAGAAAGTAACAATAATAGACACAAGATAGTTAACATATAGCTATTTACAAGTCTACACTTATAGCAATGGCTTAAATAATTTGACAGTCAGCACATGAGATATAAATACTTGACTTTTTTTTTTGTTTTTAAATATAAATATATATTCAACCACCGCTCTATTTATCTGAAAAAAATTTTATCTATCATTTTTAATTATCATTATAACTTTACACAGCAAATACAAAAAAACCACTACGACTTATTAAATAAGAACTTTAAGGACAACTCTTTCTCAGCTCCTTGTAAAAACTCACTATAGATTATAATGAAAAAATATAAAAATGTGACAGCGCGGCGACAATATTATATGTGCCTGTACTTTGTACTTTCAGGTTTGAACAACGAAAGTTTCTTTTAGAATATGTCAAGTTTATTTGAATTTTTTAAGTTTAATATATTTTGTTGGTAGTTTTTATAATTGTCAGTAATATAAGTAGCCTAAATAATGAAAATGCCACCGAAAGAGACGCAGCTAGTATTGAAGTGACGGTCCAGGGCGGGCGGCGAGGAGCGGTGCGGCAACGGCAGCTGCGTGTGGGCGCCGCACGCCTTCCGCCTGTCCGGGTGGCGCGCTCTTCGCGGCGACGTTTCCGAGTGGACGCCCGTGGGCGAGAGCGAGGGCGCGGACTGCCACGTTGCGCCCACGCTGCTGCTGGCGCCGCATGCGCAGATCGAGCTGACGCTCACGTTCGCGCCTCGGCAGGCCGCGCTGCTGGCCGCCTACCTGTACCTGCGGTGAGTGCTCCGCCCCACTACCCCCCCCCGC
>NW_013531700.1:6168232-6170296 GCF_000836235.2 Papilio xuthus
CTCCGGCGAATGCGCTTCCCTTTACCATATTTTCCTTATAACAAAAGGGTGGAAAGAAAAAGGAGACTAAAATTAGACCTCCGGCAAATCAACTCGACGCCCGTCTTCCTCGTGGACTCGGTATCGCACGGAGCGAGCCGACACCATCTTACAACAGATGTGGGTGTTGCTCTTCTCTCGCTTCACTTGTTATAAATGTAACGGTGTCAGGTGAGCGAGTGCGGCGAGGCGGGCGAGGTGGGCGAGGCGGGCGGCGCGGTAGTGCGCCGCAGCGTGGTGGTGCGCAACACCGGGCGCGTGCCCGTGCGCCTACGCGAGTGGCGCCTCGCCGGCCGCCCCTGTCAGGCGCGCGGCTTCCGTCTGCAGCCCTGCGCGCCCCTCGCCCTCGCGCCCGACGACTCCCGCACCCTGCACCTCGCCTTCGCGCCCGACTTCACGCTCGCCCGCGCCACCGCGCGCCTACAGCTGCGCTCCGACCACGGCCGCGCCGAGTTCCTACTGCAGGCCGCCGTGCCCGCGCGCCTGCTGCCCCGCTGCGCCGCCGCCCTGCCGCGCCCGCCCTGGGAGCCCACGCTGCGCCTCGCCGCCGCGCTCCTCGCCGCTCTCGCCCTCCTCCTCCTCCTCGCCGCCGCCGCCTTCGACGCCGAGCGGCTGCTGCGCCGCGCCCGCGCCTCCCGCGCCTCGCCCCAGCCCCGCGCGCCCCTCGATCTGCGCCTCGCGCCCAGCCTGCCGCACCGCCCCGCACCCGCGGCGCCCCCGCCGCTCCGCGCCCCGCCGCCCGCGCGCCGCCGCCGGGCCCCGCGCCGTCCCCTGCCGCCGCTGGATCCCCTCGCGGAAAGGCGCGCCTTCGAGCGATGGCGCGCCGAGGTGCTACGACGCGCCGACGACGAGGAATCCCACTCGAGCGAGGATACGGACTCCGTGTGCGTGGAGGCCGAGCCGCCTCCGGCGAAGGGCGCCGAGCGCGCCGCGCCCTCGCCGGACGATGAACCGTGCGAGTCGCGGCCCAACACGCCGCCCGACCTCGAGGAGTACGCGCCCGACCCCGAGCCCGACGACGACGAGGACCGGCCCTCCAATAGCGCCGACGAGGAATGCATCTCCACCGGCTCCGAGGGCTCCTCCCCCGCCAGCGTCGAGCCCGAGGAGCGCTCCGAGCCCGAGGAGAGCGAGGCGCCCGTCGAACGAGATTCGCCCGTCCGAGCGGATCGGCTCCCTGCCGCGCCGCTCGGCTCGCCGGCCGACACGAGCGCGGATGTCTCCCCTCGACCGTCGCGAGCGCGGCGCCAGTCGGGCGAGGCGAGCCGGCGCCTAGAGAGGCCGCGCCCCGCCGGCGATACGGCTCCGGCGCTCATAAAGACCGCCAAGCAACATAGTCGCAAGGAAAAGAGCGTGAAACGTCGCGCCGAGCGACCCAGCGCGCCGCCCTCGCGCGGCTCCCCGGCGCCGCTCGAGGTGGAGGTGGCGGGCGTGGGCGCGGGCGCGGGCGCCGGCGCGCCTGCCGTACGCTGGGGCGCCTCCTGGAGCTCGGTGGTGGCGGCGCGCTCGCTGGCGCCCATCGGGTCGGACGTGCGGCGTCGCACGCCGGCCGCCAGCGCCCCGCCCCCCGCCGCCGGGCTGGTGGGCGCGGTGGCGAGCGCGGCGGAGACCCCGAGCGCCGACAACTCGCTGTTCTACTTCAACGGCGCAGCGAGCGTTCCGCGGCCCGACATGCCGTGGCGCGCGCCCGCCATGGAGCGCCCCTACCCGCCGCCGCAGCGGGACTATCTCGGTAAACACGACTCTTTGTTTATGGATAAATTAAATTGAGCTTTAACATATTGTCCACCTCCATATGTTTTTAACCAGAATATTTGTGTGTACTTTTTTTTAACTCGATTTTAGATAGATCGATTGAGTATTTGTCGTTATTTGCAGGTGACACAACGGGCGTGGGGTCCGTTGGCTCGGTTGGTGCCGTGGGATCAGTGGGTGCGGTGGGTGCGGTGGGATCGATGGGCGCGGTGGGGTCGGTGGGCGTGCTGGGTAGCGCGTACAGCCAGCTGGAGCCCGGCGGGGGGTGGG
>NW_013531700.1:6170457-6191972 GCF_000836235.2 Papilio xuthus
AGCCCCCGGCGAGCCCGAGGAGCGTTAGATCGGCATCGACGTCATCGTTCGCGTATTAGTTTATTTGTTAGGGAGAGGCAGCGCGGCGCGGACGCACTAGTCAACGCCCCGGCGCCGCCCGCGCCCCTACACGATATATTGTTCATGTTTATGTTCCTCAAGTTCCCCGAGACGACTTCTTATTATAAGTGAATTTTAATAAAACCTTTGTTTCTGTCATACTTCTTTTGTTTTATTATGAAAATCTTCTCTATAATATGTATATTTAAGATAGATGAGCTTGACATCTGACGCATATAAAATATCCATATCATTTTGTATGTGGATTAATGTCATACAAAATGGACGGTTATCATAGTGTCGCGACGTCGCGTCATCGAGAATCCGTCTTGTAATAAAATTAATCGAACAAATTGGTATAATTTAGGTATGTTATAACTTTTTGAATTATTTACAGTTTTTTGGCTTTGTATCATAATTAATTTAAAAAAAAATCTTTTTTGTTCGTCAAGACCTCAATTTTAGGTTTAATTTCTTATTTCTTTATGTAGTTATGAAGTATAAAGTAGGCATAGAAAGAACAATTTTATTTATGTTGTATTTCAAAAACAATAATCACGAATTTTCGATTGCTGAGAACAACTATCGAAAATCAAAAAAATCTTAATCGATTTTTCTCAACCCACGTCTAGTGAATTGTCAAACGAATCTAACTAATAAACAGTATAAATAAAGTGATAACATGAGTCGATAGTGTTCAGAGGATAGCATTTATTGTCATCACAACTGTCACAAACAAACCTTTTCAAGATTTTTTTATGTGAAATCTTTTCTTTTTCTAGCCAAAAAGGAATGAAAAAAAATACAGGAATTCATAGAAAATAACACAAACATTTAATTAGGATATTTTTATTATTATTATGGCACTTAGATCGCCAAAAGTTCTTAATTTAAGTTTTCACTGTCGTGTTTGTTTCTTTACTCACATTTGTACACTGAATCAAATAAATCAGAATGCACCATTTGCCCTGAGCATTGTAGCAGGCCGCAGTTCAGCCCAGTAGTGTATGCTTGTCCCCGGTCACACAGAGTTGCATTGAGATGTAGTTGTGAGAGACATGTTCAGTATCTGTACTTGGTAGAGTAGTCTTTGGGCGAGACGACGAGACCGCGGCCTTTGCGCGCGCCGCGATACACCGTCTCGATTATATCGATCATCTCCTGTTTGTCCTCCAAAGGCCAGTTGATCTTGTTGTTGTTGCCAGTGCCCAGGTCGATCATGATGTGTTTGTTGCGGAAGAAAAACATCACTGTGCAGGGATCATATAGTTCATACCTGCAACAATAACATACATTGCAGTGTCAAGTTCTGACTTATAACATACTAGATGTCGCCCGCGGCTCCATCTGCACGCAATTACACAAAAACATAAATAGTAGGCTATATTTTCTTATAGACTATATATATTATATAAGTATGCCAAATTTCATTGTGATCTGTTCAGCTGTTCGAGAGGTAAATTAAAACAAACAAACATCCATCCATCCACCTAAACATTTGAATTTATAATTTCCTATTCATTTATTAATTTTTTATATATTCCATTTCATTTATAAAGTAAAAAATTATAAAAAATATATTATATTAGAAATAGAGCACCACAGATTGCGGAGTCCATCAGGGCTGCAGAGACAGGAACCTTCTCACGATGCTTGTGGTTTCTAGGATAACTGCCTTTTGTATCGGGCCCTTAATTAGTGAGACCCCGAATTTATAACATTAGTAACATTGTTTAACTGTGAACATACATTTTGTTGAAGTCTGGTACTTCAGTTATGTCCACAAGGTATATCACTGCAAAGTTCTTAACTTTTTCTGCAATGCTGTACAATACTTCATCCATCTTCATACATGTGGGGTCCCAGTCATGGCCAAAGCGGATTACCTGCACAAATATATTCAATATATTTTTAAGCCATATAAAATTACTTGTCATGTTTTATTGTATAATAAGGTTACTTTTATTTGATAATTTTTTAATTATCACACTTCATCCTATCCTTGCCAAAGTACTAAGTCCAACACAAAGCCCAAGAACACATCAGATTTGTTTATGGTTCTTTCCAATTATATTAAATAGAAGTGTACATGTATCATTAAGCGAGCTACATTTGTTTGCAACCTACTTACTATGTATATTTCTACTTGTCTTACATAAAATGGAGTCTAATAAAGTTTTTGTTGTGAGCAACAATACCCACCACAACACGGTCTTCTTCAGACAAGATGGCTTGGTCCACTTGCCACCCATTATGCAAATGTCCCAGCATGTAACTCATCTTGAGATTTGTTCGGCTTTCTGATGCACAACCAAATTATGTAGGTTAGTATTGCAATTTCGAGCAAAGTGTTTATGTTCCCGGTTTTGTACCCGGTCGATATTCAAGCACAGACAATAGCGAAGAGGCATATGAAGACCAAGAATTCTGTTAAGTTCTAGAATAGTCACCAGAGAATATTTATTGAAATTAAAAAATATAAGGTGTTTTCTTATAATATCAATGTCATTTGTCAGTGGCTGTCAATCAATGTCAAAATTGAGATAGGGATGTCCGATCAGATAATATATTAGTGAGAATCAGAATCCGATTCATTCGATTTTTGCACCGATACAATAGCAATCGATCTTTTACTAAATAAATGTAGCTGTCGCCCGCGCCCACGACTTTATATACTCTTTGCCCACGACTCCATCCGCGCCGTATTAAAAAAATACCCAGTAAGAAGCCAGACCGAGCCACCTTCATTGAATATTTGCAGCGACGCCAGTGGTTTACATATAGAATTTACAACAAAATTACAATGACAATTTAAGAATACAATGTTGCTCTCAAATTTTTGAAAAATATTGATAAGTATTTGTTTTTTTTCAAAGTTTGTATTTGCCTTTAGGATTATTATTTAGTTTAAAAACAAGCTTAATTTTCAAAAGTAACAAGTTGACGTCGTTTCTGCCGCTGACTAAGAGATGGCGCGGTGGCGAGTTTGTTAAATTAAAACGCGATGTTAATTGTCATGTCTTGCCACTATATAGTGCCCGCAGGTCGCCGATAGTTGTGCCCACTCCGGTAGTAATAACGAAGTAACGGCCCGAGCGGAGGTACCCGAGGGAGCCCTCCAGCTTAGTTACTCTTAAACGAGGTTGAGGCTATGTGCATTCTGCCCGCGAGGACACCTCAAGGCAAACAGTGGCAATTCAGACACATAAAAAAATAGTTATGATGTTTTCATGGTTGTTCTTTCTGACTTTCTCAGTCGTTTGAGTTGTGTGGATAATTGTTCGCTACTTTAGTCGGTGCCCATAATTTCGGACAAAGTTACGTAGGGAGGAGACAAACATTCTATATTGTTTGTTAGTAAATAAAAATGGTCGCATAGGAATGAAAAAATCCAACAGTTTGATATAAATTTGTATTTTAACAAATAAATAATATACAATTACAGGCACTCGCAGACTCACACAAAATACCACATATTATACTCTACGTCAAAAGTAATAAGTACATTTTTTAAATTCCAAATTTTGCTAAATAATTAAAGTATAGTTATGATGAATTACAATGTTATATTTTTATATGTATAGCAGTTTATGATATTGCTTTGCGCTGCATCTCGCGTTTCAACAAAAATCCGAAGAATTCTCATCACCCTGAATGGCAAACTGCTTTTTAAATTACAAAATATTTCTGAAGAAATTCTCACATAGCTCCATAACGTTAGCTTTATTTACTTTAAAATATCACCTCTTTTTATCGCACGAATGACCATTCCGCGTTTCGTCTGAAGAGTTTCCTTGCCAGATGCCAAATTCTAAACCCCTTTCTCTTCCTGTCCTTTCCTTATATGAAGAATCGAAAGGGATTATAGACTAAGAAGACGTGGAAAGGGAAAGGAAAGGGAAATATCCTCTTTTTCGTTTCAACATGCTTAAGAGTCTAGGCAGAGGTCACTCCTGTTGTAGCGGAACCAGTTGACAGATGGCGTATGCCTCTTTTTAATCCTTACAAAAAGAATAAGTTTACAAAGTACAGTGGTTCATCGTTTATTATTCGTTCGCCGAGCGACAGCTTATTTATCCCAACAACTACGTTCGTGTTCCTTCATATATCTGGTCCTAATACAAACAGAGGTGCGCCTTAGCATGTGCTGATAACTGTAATTGGCAATGGAATGAAAGCACATTTTTAAATTTGAGAATTTTACTAAAGTATGTTATATTTTTAAAAAGGTAAAAAAGTTGTCATAAAACGTTTTTGATTTCATAGCTCTGATTTAAAATGGAATTGTACTAATTACTTATTTTTGAGGTCGAGTATCTGCACTCAACACAAAATTGGTTCCTTTGGTGGCATTGTTGCGCACACGACACAGAGAATGCTACATACATGAGACACGAGACGCGGGGCACGGGACACGAGACACGCGACACGCGACACGAGACACGAGACACGCGACACGAGACACGAGACACGCGACACGCGACACGCGACACGAGACACGCGACACGAGACACGCGACACGAGACACTCGACGCGCCCGCGCTGCTTCTCGCTTGGTTACAGCCACATGTTACACAACTTGTAAACCATCAACACATAATTTTAATGATCGCACTACGTCGTAAAAAATCTAATACAATATGAAAAAATGTACGAACTTGACGTGAGCATGACCACTGGTGAGCATTTCTCCTTACATCACAACACCCCCGCACCTCCACACTCTGCACCTCCATACCTCCACACCTCCGCGAATGTGTCAATATTTAATTAAATTACTACATTAATATCACCTATGCGTCGCGCGCGCGTATACCTCTCTTGTGTATATATTAAATATATAAATATATTATATATTAACACGGCTACGTAGAACCCGCCTCCTAAAATTTGTCCTAAATAAATAGCATTATTTCGGTAACAATACATTCTTACAAAAGACGTATCTCTACAAGCTATCGTTGTAATACTGTACAAAATATAAATAATTTATAATTAGGCGCGATGCGACGCGCGCAGACAGCACGCGCACACGACGCGGCGGCGGCGCTGCTAATGGACGGTTCTGCTCGCCACCGGCGCCGGACGCTACACGGCGCAGCGCGGCTCGCCCTCCTCCCCCGCCGCCTCCGTCTCCGCCGCCGACGGGATCGTGTGCAGCAGCCGCGGCGCCGGCAACGCGCCCGGCGAGCCCGGCGGCTCCTCCGCCGACACGGCCGGCTGGCGCGTGAGCCTCGGCCGCGCGCCGCCCGCGCCCCCCGAGCCCGCCGCGACCGACGCGCCCGCCGCCGCGCTGCCCGCCGAGCGCGACGTGCGCCACGTGCCCGTCGAAGCGGTCGCGTTCGATCCCGACGAATCGTTTCGCGACGACGATAGGTTGGAGTCCTGCGAGGTCTTGCGCGCCACCAGCCAGGAGGCCGCGCGGCGCGGGGGTGGCGGCGCGCGTCCGTACGCCCGCCATGAGTCCGAGCGCGACGACGAGAACTCCACCGACGAGGAGACGGAGCCGGTGCGGGCGGGGGGCGCGGCGGTGGGGCGGGGCGCGGGCGGCGCGGGGGGCGTCCGGCGACCGCACGCCCGCAGCCAGCGCAGCAGCCGCTCGCCGGGCGGCGCGCGCACCCCCCGCGCCACGTCCGGCTCGCCGTTCTCTGCGGCGGCGGCGCCGGGCCCCGCGCCGGACACCGCGCCGGGCAGCAGGCGGCGGCAGGCGCACTGCGCGCCGTGCTGGCCGCGCGAGGAGCGCTCGGCCAGGCTGTTGGTGTTGGCCGGGGTCTGGCGGTTGCTGAAGTTGGAGGAGTGTCGGCAGCGGCCGATGCCGCGCGTGACGCGCGACTCCTCGATGGCCTTGCACACGAGCGCGCAGTCCTTCTTAAACTGCTTGGTGAGTATGGCGTAGAGGAATGGGTTGCAGCAGGAGTTGAGCGGCAGCACGAACACGGTGAACACCTTCGCCTCCTCGAGGGAGACGAGCTGCGCGCCGAAGGCGGCCGTCAGCGCGAAGAAGGCGATCGGCGACCAGCAGAGGAAGTCGGTGAAGACGAGCAGCGCCATGCGCTTGGCGATGCGCGAGTCGTTGGAGTTCCAGGCCTGCGAGCCGCGGATGGCGCAGTACATCTTGAGGTAGCAGCCGAGCAGCACGAGGAAGGCGAGCCCGTTGACGGCCAGCAGCGCCACCACGTAGCCGAGCGCGGCGGGCGAGCCGGTCTCGAAGGGCAGGCAGACGGCGAACTTGCGGTAGTCGCTGACGCCCAGCAGCGGCAGCGCGGCGGCGACCAGCGAGAAGGCCCAGCCGGCGCCCATCACGGCGGCCGCGTGCCGCAGCGACAGCCGTTTGTTCAGGTGCATGGCGTGCGTGATGGCGTAGTTGCGCTCCAGCGTGATGACGGCCAGCGTGTACACCGACAGCTCGGAGGACAGCACGCCCAGGAAGCCCGCCAGCCGGCAGCCCGCCGACATCTGCCACGAGATGGCGTGCGCGCGGAACTCGCCCAGCGTGCCCGCGTCCACCACCGCCAGGAACCCTGCGGATTCACTCGGTTAGCATCGGCGCGTGTCGGCGTGTCGGCGTGTCGGCGCGCAGCTCACCTAGGTAAATGCCCATGAAGAAGTCGGCGGCGGCCAGGTTGGTGACGAGAAAGCGCGGCACGTCGATGCGGCTGCGGCTGAACACGAGCACGAAGACGACGGTGCCGTTGCCCAGCAGCGCCAGCAGGAACACCGCCCACACGCCGCAGCGCAGCGTCCACCAGTCGAACAGGTCCACGCACGGCAGGAACGGCCCTGCCACAAGGACACGGCGCGGTCAGTACGCAGCGGGTCGGCGTGTGCGGCGTCGCCGGCGCGCGGAGAGACCTACCGGGCAGCGGCAAGCAGCGCACGGCGGCGCGCGGCGCGGCTCGCAGCTCGCCCCAGCCCGCCTCGTGCGCGCCCCAGCCGGTCGCGTTCACTGCAACACGACACTCGCATGACCTTCCCTTCCTTGCGCACTTCGCCTACTGCCATAGTGAACGAAATGTTTACTGACGGTAGTGCGGCCAGATGTCTGTGGCGTTGCCCCAGGCGGCGGCGTCCACGCGCTGCGCCGGCACCAGCACCAGATCGCTGAACCCGCCGCCGCCCTCCTCCTCCTCCTCCCCCTCCTCGCCGCTCTCCATCCCCCGCCCCGCGGTCTCCGCCCCCGCCCCCGGCCCCGCCGGCGGCATGAACTCGCAGCAGTGGTACGCGTACGACAGCACTAACGTCTGAACAAAACGGCAATGTCTTCTCTTGGATTGTGGTCATACAAAGATATGAGGCAAGTGTGACCTCACCCGGCACATGGAGGCTCGCACGCTGCGGACGTTTTCATCAAATCATTGTCTTTTCAGCGATTTAGAAATAAGATGTTAACAATAATACAATAACTCTGGATATTTATACTTTCTTTGCTATTAAATACACATAAAGAGATTAACGACTACTTTGGATCTGTTAGTCGGCAGTACCTGTATCCTGGGGAAGAGTTCCGGGGGGTGGAAGCGGCGCAGGTTGGGGTTGTTGTGAGCCTTGAGATGCAGCAGCCGGCGCAAACCGCCCGCCGGGAGCCACGGGAACACGTTGTTGCCCACATTGCTGCAACATGCACATTTGTCACGTCACCGTCACCTCGCGACCACTGTCCACCATCTTATCGTATCTTTAAATACAAAGAACATAGCAAAAATTAAATATATAGCAGATGCGGTCTTCGCACAAAAACTGAGCAGTTGTAAAACTCGCAACAGATCACGGCCGGCGCCCCCCGCACACGTCGCACCCACCACACCCGCCGCACCCACCGCACCCGCCGCACCCACCGCACCCACCAGACGCGCCGGATAAAGTGGACGTTTTTTATTTAAGTCAGTAATAAAGCAGTTTATTCAGTTGGAACTCACAGATCCTCCAGACCGTCGAGCGGCGTAAACGCTTCGGAGTCGATGTACTCGATCTGGTTGCCCTCCACGTCCCTGCAGCGCCACGTCATGTCACGTCACGTCACGTCATATCACGTCACGTCACGTCACAGGTAACATTTACCATTGTAAGAAAGATTCGAACAGATAACATGAGTAAAATCATTTGTTCTGGCGTAGCTTAGGTCACGACTAGAAGAATTGTCACCTGATACTTATACAGTTGTACTAAAAGTGCAAAAACTTTTCATTGGATATTTATAAAAACTAACAGGTACTAACTGATTATACCTATCCTATATTATCTATGCTAATGCATATATACTCGTGAAAAGGGGATCTTCTCGTCAGTTCGCCAAATTACATTACATATATGTGTGTGTGTGTGTGCGTGTGTGTGTGTGCGTGTGTGTGTGTGCGTGTGTGTGGTTGCAAGTGCTGGTGCAGGTGCAGGTGCAGGTGGTACCGACAGCAGCTGCAGACGCGGCGTGTGCACGAAGGCGTCAGCGGGCAGACTGCGCAGCCGGTTGCGCGCCAGCTGCAGGTCCAGCAGACGGCGCAGACCGCGCAGCGCGCCGCCTCCCAGCGCGCGCACGCTGTTGTCCGACAGCGACCTGCGCACGTGTGTGTCACTCACTACACAGTAGCTCATTTAATGGCACAAAACTGTGCTCAGCTCTCTATCCGCTCAGCTCATTTTCTTTGCATTGATGCAGTTTAATGTTTGACGGTGTGGCGTGAGGTGCGTTGGTGAGATGGTGGTAGGTGCAGGATGTGGTGAGATGGTGCACTCACAGTACGCGCAGCTCCCCACACTCGCGCAAGTCGGGCACGCTGTCCAGTAGGTTACCGCGCAGCTCCCTGAACACAAAATTACAACGCATTCAAATCACTCCTCTTCATCATGTATTAAACATTTTTATCAAAAAGTTAACGCTACTTCACTTAACGATAAGCGTTTCCTTCGTTTCCCTCCCATTGCTTTCTACTTTCGTCTTCCTGCTTGCTGATGCCATTTATAAGAAATGACAACATTATATCCACAGTATATAACAGTAATATCCACAAGTCTTGTGAAACATCTCCAAACACCTGCGTGAAAATATAACCGTTTAGCCGCTTATAATTTAAAACTGGAACGTTCAGTGCGTTAATATAATATTTACAATTTATTAGATGAATGCGTTAGTTTATTTATATCGCGACGAGTGCATGCGGTTGCAGCGAGCGGCGGATGCGCGCTCCACATACCGCCCGCCCCCTCTGCGCTTCCCGTGCTCGAGCGATACTCGGCTCGGCATAGCTCCGCTCGACCTCGGCGATGCGTTTCTTATTTAGCTTGGACGACGTGCACCTCCCGGCGTGTGTATGGACAGTGAGCAATGGGCAAGAGCAGTGGACAGTGGACGGAACGACCGACTAACAGTGCGCGCAGCTGCGGCGCGTGGCGGCACAGGGCGCGCGGTAGTGAGGCGAGACGCGCGCGGTCGGCGCGCAGCGTGCGCAGTCGCGCCGCGCCCGCCAGCGCCGGCAGCTCGCGCAGCCCGCGTGCGTCCGACAACTCCCTGCGCCCACATACACACACATACATATCTTCTGCTGCCTCACTTATTTACAAGCAAAGCTATAACAATAACATTGCTCTTTACTATATATAGTTATTTTTTTTAATTTGTTAAGGTCACAATCGCAGATATTAAAAACAGTAATATTTTAAGAAGTTGGAGTCTCATTATAATTTTTAAACCGATATGAAAACGTTACGTAACAAGCAAGAAGTCCGACATCAAAACAAAATCTTCTAAAATTAAATATGTCTGTATATTATTGTAAGTTTCTCTTAGTTTTTGGGTTTTTATTTAATCACTGGTCAAACAACGGTTATGACAAATTAAATAGAGAGTTTCAGTTGACTTCAGATCTCATTGTACAATATTAATTAACTATGTTAAATAGGATCCTACTTCCAGCTATGACTAAATAATCGCCAATTCCGAGTGTAGGTAGGCCTAGTTGCTGACGACAACTAGAGAGGTAAAGTTGCAACAGTGTGAGGTGGGCGCGAGACTGGAAGCCGCGGGGCGCGGTGCGGGTTCTCTGCGGCCGCAGTATTTTTAGGCGATGTTAATAGAAATATCACTGAAATGTTTTAATAACCGAAAGGTCTTTGATGTATAAACGCGTAGCCGGAGCTTCGTCTGCAACAAGGACGTCAGCGCCCGCGCCTCTATGATTATAAATACGGTGGCATGGCCGTCTCCTGCCATCTGCCTACCGATTGAAGCGCATCTCTGACCCTCTCAACAGCTAACTATGATACTTTTTGCGATGACAGCTCGTTGATAGTATAAGTAGGCTGTAACTTACTGTGTAAACTTACCGATCTTGTCCTGCTTCATTACAATAATTATTATTCGATTCGTGGTTTAGGAACTCACAGAGGACAAAGTGTACGTCAATTTTTCTGCTGGCTATAATCTCTTCATACCGAATACATTAAAAATAATATAATACATGTGTATCTCCTTGCTCCATACAAACTTTCTCCACCACTATTGACCTTTAGGGAATGAATTTTGTAATACCTTTAAAGTTGTTGCCTTCAAATTTCACTGGCCATTTGTTTTAGCTGCGCATTGATATATGAATGATGATCAGTAAATCGATGAGTTTAGGTGCGTGTGGAGTACTAACAGCGTGTGCAGGCGCGGCAGGTGGTCGAGCGCGCGCGCCGCAAGCGCGGTCAGCGGGTTGGCACGCAGGTCGAGCCGCGCCAGGCGCGCGCACGCTCGCAGACCTGCGCTCACGCGCTCTACACGGTTGCGCGCCACCGACCTGCACCACATAACTACATTTACCATCTCTCCTCAAACGCTGCTTTATTACATACAAAAGATATGCCACGGCCAACTCGAAACGAAGTCGACGTTTGCACGAGCATTAGTGCTACCTCTCGGTTATTACAGAAAGACGGCTAGATGCAATTCAATGTAGCCGTTTTTCAATCTAGCGGTAGAGATAAAGATGTATAAAAAAGATGGTTTGCATGTACACTGACAGGTCCTCGAGCAGCGGCAGGCGGTACACGGCGGCCGGCAGCTCCGTCAGCAGGTTGTCTTCCAGCCGCCTGCGGACATGGCTCATGGTTACTCGCGTCCCCGCCTCGCGCTACTAAAGTCATATCAACGTATACAATAGTGGTATAGCCCGCAGAAGCATTACTTGCTGAAAGTATAGCCTCTTCGATGCAATACCTTGACCAGATAACATTCATGAAGCGGAAGTGATTCCGCGTTTCGTTTAATGAGTGTGCGTGGCAAATTCTAGTCCACTTCCCCCTTCCCTTACTCTTATAGGGAAAGGATGGGAAGTGGTACCGGACACGACGGGTGGGGGGGGGGCATCATATGGGAAGGGGAAATAGGAGGTTTAGATTATTATTCCGCGTGCCTACTGGAAAGGATTGAAGTATGTTGCCAGCCTCAGTTTTTCAGTTTGCAACCTGGCAGCGACATTGGCGCGTTGATGACCAAATTATATTCAGGTTATGCCAGAAGTTCAACAAAAGCGTTGTATAGGCCGCGCGGACCCTCAACTGTAATGTGAGTGCGCTTTCTAAATATACAGTGTATGAATTCTAATATTATACATTATTGCACACTTTGTAAACTGATCGAGAGGGGGGGGGGGATACAGTAGATAAAACCTTTCTTTAAATATTATAAGATGCAACGTCAACGTCAACGTTAATGTCGATGCAAACCGGATCGAGTTCGAGTCTGAGGTATTATCCGATGCGATGCAGACTCCGCTCGTCATCATTGCGATGCATTACATCATTCATTGTTTTCCCTTTCGGTTGCGCCACTCGCGGCGCGGCGGTCCCTCTCGCCTGCACTCAGCACACGCGGCATTCGCACGTTGCGTGTCTTGTTTTAAGACATCAGAAATAATTTACATATTAATAATCTTTCCTATACTTTAAGTTACCGAACGATAACGATGATTATGAAATGAATAGTTTGTTTACGTTTGTTTAAGTTCAAACGCCACTCGGATTATTTCGTTGATATTATGAGCAAGGAGTAGAAGTGTGTCAGCCGCAGACAATGTGTGCGACGCAGGAAAGAGGGGGAGGTGAAAGGGTCCGCTGATTGCGCTCACCTGATATCACATCAACACAATAGTTTACTTGAGGTAACTAAGCCCAGGATCTACTAATGTGTTTTACAATAGTATTTCTATTTTATATTATTCAAATACTAATGTAAAAAAAAACGCGGGTTTCTGCTAGATGTCATAACTCATGTATACGTACAAATTATGAGCCATCGAACCGAAGACGTTCGCATCTTTTAGCGGTTATCAAAATATAAATATTGGAAGTGAGCCAATTCATTTGCATCGTGGGGTCGGCTCGCATGTCTGTTTATTCACCTCTGCTCCATTGTCCTAGGGGGCTAGGAGTAGTAGATAGCAGCGGCTGGATGCTGAGGCGATACGATACGGCCGATGCACACACAAAACGCGACGCTGTTCATGGCGATAGCGCAGACAACAAGTACTTACATACGTCACATACCATTCACCCATTGCTCCCAGCACCCCGCCATTAAAATCATGCTTTTTTGCATTTATTAAATGTAAAATCAAATCGATATGGTAAATTCTGCTTGTGACAATGAAGGCGCGTTAAATGCTCGTTTTGTAATCACCGCGCTCCTCGTGCCCCCCAAACCGACGTGACGCCGTGCCGCGCCGGGTCGGAGCCGTGCGGGTGCGGGTCCAGGCTGTAATTTATCACTCTCGTTTGTGTATGAATCACATTTCTTTAAATAAATGCACATTTTCTTATTAAAAAAGGCAACACTTGTGCATAAAATATACTTAATTCATGTAGATTTGTTTGTGTATGTCGTTAATGAAACTGAGGGGAAAGGAGGATGATACTGAATAGTGTAGTGTGCGGTGTACGGTGTGCACTCACAGCACGCGCAGCGCCGGCGTGTTGATGAAGGCGCGCTCGTCTATGTACGCGATGCGGTTGCGCCGCAGCACTCTGCAACACAGAGAGAGTCTCGTTAGCTTAGCTTAGTCAGTGCTAGAAGGTAGGATGTAGTCTAAATCAGTGGCGCTTGCTCTTCTATTGTTACATTTTCCAGCTATGTATCACGACGTGAAATACACCTTATTAAATTGCTAAAGGCGAAAGGGAATGGTGTAGTAGGTATTCCAAAAGGTAGACAACTTGTGTGTCATTTACGGAGTGACGTCATGACACGATGCACGCAACCCACGAACCCGTACGATCATCCGAGGAAAAGCCGCAGCTGACATCGATCTCATGGCGCTGACGTCACGCCGATGTGACGCTGCACACCTACATACTGTCTATATAATATTATATGTTTCTATATATTATCTAAATGTATATAAATAATATGTAAAATGTTATGAAATACACACAGTTTGCCACCATGATACTATCGGGGCACAGCGATTGTATTCGCACATTGGTGTTTCCGCCGGAGAGGCGGGCGATGCCAGGGCGAGGGGTGGGTAGGGGAGGGGGGCATTTTCAATGCGGAGGATCTCAACTATTTACGTATGTATGTCTTGCTATCTATTTCACATATTAATGCTATACTTAGAAAACTTTCTCTCAGTTTCTTACAGCGACTATTAAACGAATGAGCGTGGCAGTTAATCTTGTTAATACTAACTACTCGGCGATTAATCCTCGCGGTCTGCACGACGACAGCGGCAGCGGCAATAAACGCGCGGCCCCACGCCACCGCCAGCTCAGACTCCCGCCCCGCCCCGCTCCACCCCGCGCTCACAACACCCCACAACCGCTACTCGAGCTCGAGTCATAAGCTCCTCTAAGCTCGCCATTCTCCCCAGTCTCCAGTAGTGATCGTGGAACATGTACCAATTCACGTATTTATGTGATGTGATAGCGTGCTGTATTTTAAAAGTGCACTCGTGAATTGCGATTGTGGATAAAATTTCTGCACTGAAAATGATCATCGCACGGTCATGTGAATGGAGCCTTAAACTTCTGCGGTACCTACGTCTAACACAACTAACAAGCCGGCAGATAAGGCAGTTCGACGGCCGCCTGCCCGCCTGCTCGCCGCGGCTCCCGAGCCACTCACCTTGGACAGCGGCGCGGCGGCGGCGGGGCGGCGGCGTTCGAATGCGCGTGCGCCTGCTCACTACTACGTGCATGCGTGTCTTCACATGTGTGTGTGCAAGCTGCATTTGACCTTGCGACCCGGGCGGAGCGTCGTACCCGTGTCGTCCTCGTCGCGCCTACAACGCTATTCACCCGCGTCGCTTTCACCAGGACTGACTGAAGCCGGCGTATTTATCTCATAGTTCTCGACAATCGTCGTCGAGGAATATTTGTCATTTTGATGGTCTTGATGATATTATTGTAATTATATTATGTATACTATTTCATTAAATAGTGCGGTTTTCCTTCAAAAAATAGGATAAAAAACCAGAACACGCGCTGTAAATTAATTTAAGTAAAAGTAGGGTGTGTGGCATAATTCAAAGAGGGCTAAGAAAATGTTATCCAATAAAGGCAAAAGACGCGGCTGGTCCGAGCGGCGGCGCTCGGTACGCGGCGCACGTCGCCTCTACATACATTCTATTGGCATTATTGACATTCTACAAGATAAAGCTGACAAACGGATCATGTGATTTGAACTTAAACCAAAACATATAGTTAGTCCCTGTTTAGTTTTAAACATTTGTTTAAAATGTTTTATCGCCGCTGATTGTTACGATGAACGTCGACGTGGTTGCATGCTGCACCATAAATATGTATCTCTCACCACACTGCTTTCTATATATTATAAGTATTTCATTATTTTATTGCCCACGATCGCATTTCACGAGCCTACTTATAATAATGTTTTAAATTCAATAGCCATATTGTCAAAAATCCGCGCCACCAGTCGCCAGGGTCACATTCATGTAAAATTATTTGGAACACCGTCCGACTGGTTCTTTCTATTGCACGTATCGTTCTAAAATTCCATTTATTATTATTCAACATGTATGTCTTTGTCATGCACTCTAACACATATACATAAATACATGATATGTAGTTGTGAGACTCACAGCGTGTGCAGCGCGGCCAGCGGCGGCAGCGCGGCGGCCGGCAGCGCGGCCAGCAGGTTGCCGCCCAGGTCCCTGCAACACGCACATATCTCAACTCACCAAACACCTATTGTCATCTCTCTCATTCTTAATCATAACAAAAGAGTCAACCGTATATTTTTGAACACGTGTTTTGGGTGATTAATCTTACGAATGCATAGCAATCGTAAGATTTATGTTACAATGTTTCCGTCCTATCCTAATAAATTAATTAAAATTAAAGCACTTCTAAAGGTTATGTTAATAACATTTTGCAACGGTGTCAAAGGGAACCTTGATATTTAGCGAGCGAGTTTTAAGTGCGGGCCCCGCGCATTGCTCGTACTCGTATGTTATATGTATTAGAAAGTGTCACGTCACGTCACGTCAAGTCACGTAACGTCGCCGTGTCGTGTGTCGTATGTATTAAGTGGGTCACGCTCGGCTCGGTGCGCGGCCGCAGGCGACACGCATGCGGTTAGTGGCTGTTACTTGTTATAACTCGCAAAGCTGAATTTACACATTGATTAGTACGGGTGCAGGTTATTGATGTGACTGCTCAATGATTGCGACAAAACCTGTCTGTACCCCAATTGATTAGTGAGAAAAGAAGTTTGTTCTGCTTGTGTTGCGAGTACTCATTGTAACGTAACTTGCCGCCGTTATATCACCCCAATCCCCGTGCGCCCCTGCACCCCCTTTCTGACCCCTCACAGGCAGATCGCACGCAAAATGGTCATATTATTTGTTTATTTTCCGTTGCCTAGCAATTGAATTTTAAGTAAGCACATCACCAGCAGCCAAAAACAATTAGACAGTCCTTACATCGCATTGCATTGATATCACATAGGTAATTTACCACAAAACTCAATGGTTATGGAGCGGTTGCTAGGAACTTGCACTCGTATTCATCAATGTCTAAATTGGCCCTAAATGTTAATGCAAGAACATTGTCGTTCTGTCTGATACTACATACTAATTCCGTCCTACTTCGGATAACAATAAGTCAATGGGCATCTGATAACAATGCGTGCTACCGCTCGCACAGTTCCAATGCGGTTGTGTTTCACGTGTGGCGACACTCACAGCGCCTGCAGGCGTGGCGTGCCGAGTAGCGCGGCGGGCGGTGAGCGCAGGCGATTGCCGGGCGCGCGCAGCACGCGCAACCCGCGCGCACCGTTCAGCTCTTCCTCGGAGAGCGTCTCCAGCTCATTGTCCGCCACCGACCTGCGCAAAGGCACACCGTACCGACACCGCGCTACACCGTGATACTCTACGCTCTGCACACAAACAACTCAGTGCCATAATGTCTCAACATATTAATATTCAAACTATCATAATACTAACCTACTACAGATACAGATATATATTAACATTTAGAATTAAGTATCTAACTATTTAGGATCTGGCAAGCGACTTAGACTAATTTCCATTTGTCATAGAGTTTAACATAAATTATACATAGGTACATACAATGAACAAAGCTCTTTAACACAATAATATTTTAGTGAAGGATCTGTCCGAGGAGGAAATTAATGAATTAGGTACTTCTGTTTAGTTTAAAAAAATGATTTGTATTTCACTATGTAGAGAACACAACATAACTTTGATGTGTCCGGCGGCATGCGGCATGCGGCAGCTTCACAAAGTATATCATATTCATAGGAATACTATTTATTTTTGATTTATCTTACATTTCATGTTGTCCGTTTTTACACCAAAATTTGTCGGCTGGTGTAAGCTATCACCCAAGTATTAACATCAATGTTTTCAATGTTAGCTTCGGACGGCCGAGCTGAGCGTCACTCCCCGTAGGCGCGGGGTGGCGCAGGTTGCGGGATAGGAGGAGGGGGGGGGGCTCGCTCGAGCGTCTTTGTAAACATCAGTCACTATAATAGCTGCGGTATAAATACATATCATCTGAGCGGCGCCGGCGGTCGTTGACCCGCATAGGCGCTGCCGCTGCCGCCGCCTCTGCCGCGCCAGTTCTGAAGCTCCCGGTTACTCCATCATCACCTAATATTTTGGCGCCGGCTGTTGTTACAGTATAGGTGATATATACTCTCCGGTCCGTGAGGCCATAACGCTGCATTCCAATGGTCGAGGCTAATCACGCGGAAGCTTTCATAGATAAAAATTAATTTTTTGTTACACTGTTACTGTACACAGCGATAGTCCCTTGGCTTATGATTCCCATTTACATCTCATTAAGCGTACGATGGCTTTAAAGTGGCAAAAAAAAAGTTGTTTATTATGGACCCGCGGAGCAGAGCACGGTGCTCCTCCCGGCTCCTCCCTCGCCAGCGGTCAACATTAACGTCACCACGACGCCGTCGGGTTGAATGTGACGCATCCCCTGGGACCGCCCCAGTCGCAGGGGGGAGCGCGGGCCTGGGGTCGGAGAGGTGATATCGGCCCCTGCCGGACATTATGAATATATGACGTCGCCTCTGCCTCTTTAAACTACCATCTGCCTATCGTGTTAACTGTTTTGAGTCGTTTAACATAATATAATGTATTATAACACAACATTGTATTTGAATTATTTTATAATTGAATACTTCATTTAATTTAATGCGGTGGCCTCTCGCAGCATAAGCCGGCGTACGTATTTTATTGTGAGCTATCGTGCGTACGAGGCCGGAAGCCGACGGGCCCTGCCAATGTGACCGGTGCGCAAGGTCGCCCCGGACTTAGGGAACCGGTTCCACCTTCATTATCATAATTATTTAATAACAAACAGTACAGAAGTAGTTCGCACCTTCCACCAAATATTATTATTCATACATTTGACAAACTACTACAAATTGCAATAATATCAGCATTCATACCGAGCCCGGTCGACACGCTACATATAGTTATATTATACTAGCTCTGGCCGCGACTTCGTCCGCCTGAAATACTGTCTTTGGGTAGCATTTTTATTATTTAGGTTACTTATTTTACTCTATATGTTGTCACTAAATTAGACCCACTTCCGGTACACCGACTTTTCTGAAAATTGGAACGCAACATCTCGATAACAATGCAATTTTTATATTCGATGTCAAAGTAAATCCAAGTGGCCGCCGCTACAAGATTACGTCGCCTCAGACGTCGATAGAATATAATATGACTGATAAAATAACGTGGTAAAGACCAATTCAATACGTTATCCAAGGATTTATTATATTTTAACGCTCTTTCGAGGCGCGTGCGAACGAGGGCTTACTTAATAGAGCTAAAGCTGAATAATAACAATGATAGTTTAATATCGCGCCGCAACCGACAGATGAAATAATGGAGAACGAGTGAAACCTCGTCGAGCGAAACCGGCTAATGTTTGATAAAGCTTGGTACACAAGCTATTGCCATCATAGAGTACAGGGAGCAGAGCGTAGTGCGGCGAACAGCGGCGTACTCACAGCAGCAGCAAGGCGGGCCAGGCGGCGCGCGGCAGCCGGAGCAGCGCGCACCTGTCCAACCACAGCCGCGCCAGCGCGCGCCCGTTCAGCGCGCCCGCCGCCACCCCCTGCTCCAGCCGGTTGGCAGACAGGTTCCTGCGCACCAGACCCCACCGCCTCACCACCTCGCACCAACTCATCAACATCATTTCATCATAAACTACTCGATTAAAAAGTTTATATGATGCTAAATTGCTAACATGTATTGGACATATTCATACACAACCATACGACAATATATGTGCATTTTAAAGCGCACGTGCCTTGTACTACACTTACGTGAGGGGTATATGTAACGTGACAAGACGTCCCGTTTTATAGTTCTGAGTCCCGGTGTCCTCGACATGAATGCCGCTAAATTGTCCCGGTGTTTTAAACAGCGCGAAAATTTACCAAGTACCAAGTGTTTTAAACTTGTTAAAAATCATCACCAGTTATAATTCATAGGTACTCATTTTACAGCACATCCTCTGATACTAAAACTTTCGGCTATATGAATTTCTTAATTTCTTACTCAAGTTTACTGATTTTATTTGAGGAAAGTTTCATTTTTTATAAAAAAAGCAATGTCCTGTTTTGAGTCAAAAAATAAATGGTCACGTTAGGTATATGCCATTGTTTATATAATGCGGTCCTCTGTTATGGTTTGCTCCAACACATTATTCCTCGTTCGATATAGGTTACATCAAATGTACAACTAAACAAAGGGTACATTACTTATAACTTCAAAAGCAAAGTCGTATGGGTTCTTCTGGGTAAAGATCTGGGTAAATACTACTTCAGATCGTTTCTATTGAAACTTATTAATTCGAAGGGAAGAAAGTTGTTGTGTTCGCGGATTGTTGTCGACGGGGATTATCATACTGTAAGTTTATATTTAAATGTTTAAAATATTTACATATTTTATTCACGGGATTCCTATCAAGTCAAGCCCAACTGTAAAAACAGGTGATGATGTATGTAATGCTCTCCTTTTATGTTAACACATGTAAATGACTTCGATGTCTGATTTCCCTATAACTGGAAATCCATAATTAAACAATAGAGAATTTTGGGCACACCGTGGCTGGCGGGCGCAGACGACGCCGCGTGCATCGCTAATGCCGCCGCCGCCGCCGTCGAGTCGGTGCTGAATACATGACTTCACTACATTAGTTGTGACAGAAAGCGAGAACATTTCTCAATCCATTCGTCTCGAGACTGACAATGATGTGTCGCGTGAAGTTATGCACGCACCGCTCATCGACTGGTCGTCCTGGTGATTCGAAAGAGGCAAGTGGCCTTTGCGGTCATCCATTCAGTGCCAAGCTAACATGAAAAGAAATGCGACATCAATTAACCGCACTTCTTGGCAAAGGTCTCTTTCTAGATTAGCATAGATCAGTATACGCCTTAGAGCCGCCTCGCCTCACACAGCAACTTCGAGTTACCACTCGTGCAACATTGTTGCCGCTACTATAAATAATGAAAAAAAATTCCAACCACGAAACAGGTCCAAATTTTAATTGATTCAAAAAGGTGGTGTTATGGTTTCTACCTCAAAGGCAAATTATTATTTTTTTACTTAAATAATTATTCTCATTTAGATTTCGGCTGTATAACATTGACATACATAACGGACAAGGTTGAAATTAAAGTCTTTGTAAGGTTTAGCTTCCGCGCCGAGGACGGCCGTCGAGCCGTCGTCGTCGCACCGTCATCATTGTGTAAAACATAATTTTTAATAAGTTTTTGGTTAGCGCTACTGTTAAGTATATTAATGTTAATAAATGTATGAGAGTAAAGCGAAGCGAGTTAGTGGCGGGGGCAGCGGGGGCACCGGGGGCACCTGTGTCTCACGGGGGCACCTGGGGCTGCGGGGGCACTCACAGATCGCGCAGAGCGGCGGCGGGCTGCAGCGCTTCCGGGGGCAGCGTAGTGATGTTGTTGTCGGACACGTCCCTGCAACAAAGATGGCGGTTACTTTACTGGCATTACACGACGCACAAGCCGATATCGATGGGAACATAGTATGCGCGGGCTCAATGTTCAAGCACGACATAGGCGGGGGCAGTGCCGCCCGCTCGTTTATACATTTTCTGGTATTTCTAAAGTTCATGAAATACTCAGTCCAAACTGTAAGCATCGTCAATCTCATCAAGATTATTGCTTCAGTTTAGAATCGTTCTAATTTTGTTTTAACATGTTAGAAAGTATTCGAAAGGTCAGCCGAAAACTTGGAGACCATCCGCGAACGGCCGATAGCTAGTGAGTGATAGGCAGCATGTTGTAGACACGAAGCATCGCAAAAAACACGCACAAGATCTGATAGACATGGAATGAATAAGATGTATACGTTATACACAAGCTGCTTATATTATCTTTTTTTTTATTTGAAAGTGTTTTATTAATTACCACGTAGGTCGACTAAAGAAAAAATTTCATTAAGATCCGTTGAGTCGTTCAGCAGATACCTTCTAACAAACATCCATCTATACATCCAAACATTTGCATTTATAACAGTAGTAAGATATAAAAGTTCGCAGTCGTCTGAAGGCGATCGCGCAAACGCCTAACGGCCAATGTGTTCACAAGCTCGCCGCGACTACCGCGCTCGCGTGTCCCACGTGAAACAAGCAGTTTGATGATGGCTTACTAGACTAGGTGTTAGTAGTTCAGGCGTAACGAAAGGAGGAATGTGCATCGGTATAGCAGTCAGGCAACGAATCGCCCCTTGAATACCAAAACAAAAGAAATTAAAAACTTTAGATAGTAGCTTAATACTTGGAGGTGCTTAGGAGGTATGTTTTATTTGTAAACCTAATATTGTATTGTGACTTGTTGAAGTACAAATGTTTGTGACAAGCGCCGCCGTGCTCTTTTTTTTTGCTGAGTGGCGGGGCGAGTGGCGCGGTGCGCGGCGAGCGGGGAGCAGGGAGCGGGGAAG
>NW_013531700.1:6192054-6192718 GCF_000836235.2 Papilio xuthus
CACACCGCTCCCATACCAGTAACTTGCTTGTTATTGTTTGAATTAAAGCTTCATCTCTATAGTGTTGAACCAATATACATAGTATTATACAATTTGCGTTAAGTGAATCAATGCTATTTCAGATCGATCAACGTATTATTTAGTAGCAATAGGTCGCGTCTCCGTGTGGCGTTTAGCAACGAGCGGATTACGATATCTATACCGGCAAACTGTAGTGAAGAGCTACTCTTAGAGATATGTTTGCAGCGAGCGACGGGTGGTGGGGGCGGTGGGGGGGTTTGGGCGTGGTGGCGGAGCGGCGGGTGCCGGGCGGTGAGCGTGATCTGGCGCTGCACAGAGCCCGCTGCTCGCTCGCCCTCGCCCCGCCACCAACCACATAAATCTCACTGATTTTTATATATAGGTTCGTTATGAAAATGAAACCGAAGATGTTGGTATGGCTCCCGACTTAATTATTCCATTTAGTATAAAAAAACCTCAATCTGCCGCTTGTCATCTATGCAAGACTTCGGGGTTTTTTTTAAAGTCGGGAACAGACGCGAGTCGGCGCGGGGACGGCGCGGAGCTGATTCGGGCGCCGCAACACGGATCTAATGATATATGATTTATTTTATGCATGTTTTATCATGCATTCATAAGCAACAATACCGATGATCAAACAAAG
>NW_013531700.1:6193195-6194866 GCF_000836235.2 Papilio xuthus
CATCCTGCGTTGCGATGTTGCGGGACGCTGCAGAAATTACTGTTGACGTGACAATGCAATACTATCCCGAACCCGTAACAACAAACGTTTCCGTCCCCTTGCCTCCGTCCGTCCGTTACAGCTCGTTTGGGTCGTTTTTGTTGACACTTAAACTTAAGGCGAAATATTCAAATAATGTTTCTTAGCGCTGTTACGTCATTATGATGCTTGTCTGTCTTTAAAAGTGTAAACAATAAAATGGTTCAAAATAATAGGCTCATTTATATAATTTTAATTGCGGATTACACTTATAGTTATTATAAAAATATTTTTATACACGTTTCTTGTTACAAATCCGATAAGGTAGTCCGCGCTATCACATGCTTCCTGTACTCCTGAGTGTTGAAGATAATAATTGTTACAACATTTGATGAACTATAATAACCATAGGCTTTAGATAACATTTATATATGTCATCGTCACCGTGTGGTATGCGATGCAAGGCGAGTCACTGAGTCACGGCGGGCAGGTCCACGTAGCGGTGCGGTGGTGAGCGAGGACGCTCCCGTGATTCTGGCACAACCTGCCTTTTGCTTTTTTTTTTTACATAGTTGTATAATTTTTTTGTTGCTGTGCTATTCTAACATAAGAAAATGTTACATAATAACATTATAGATTATGTGAAATTATTATTATTATTTTTTATGTATATAAATGCGGCCAATAGAAGAGTCTATTTCATTCATTAGAGGCTCAGTGAGTGGTTTTTGTACATGTATTTTGTTTTGTTTTGGCAAGATGTATGACAGAGAATGTTCCACCGAGACGTTTACATACGTATTGATTCGTCCGGAGCCGGAGCCGGCCAGAGGCTGTTCTTTCCTCAACCTAATAACTCTTGTGTCAGGCAGGCATATGACGTTGTTTATTTTTATATCAACGTCATCGGTTAATACATTTTTTTTTCTTTAAAATACAACAGCGACATCCATTCCTTACACACAAAACACGCGCCAGTCGTAAAGTACAACTTCTTCATTATTTAATATTTATTTTTGTACACGTTTGTTAAAGTTTTAAGATGTCACTAGTATTAAAATATTTTTTTTTACATGAATAAAAATGAAATTGTGGTGTCTTTATGTAATATCGAAAAAAGCCACGCGTCGAAACTAAAAACTATATATATATATATATATAGTCCTTATGTTGAACCACAGTCCTCGTTTGTTCCGGTTAATGTTCCGGAACGGCTGGACCCATTTTAACGTAAAGTGACATTATATGAAGTTTAAATTTTTTAGTTTAGAGTTTAGTTTGAAGTTTAGTTTTGATCAGTAGAAATGAGAATTAATATATTATATTTTTCCTTAACCGAAAATCCTTTTATTTTGGGGTTTTAGAGAGAAGCGAATCAAAAGCTTTTACTCTTATTAATAAAATGAAAGAAAACGAAAGAAAGAAAAAGCTCTCGTCTTATTTTTCTACTTTTATGCAGTGGAAAAGACATCAACGAAGTAGAAATACGCGGGAACAGAAGGTGACAAGTTTATTAAGTGCCGTATAGATTCTAGCCGAGGACTAGCGGGCAGTAAGAGTTACAGGATAGGGCTGACTTACAGCTCTAGCAGGCGGGCGTGCAGCGGCGGCAGACGGCGCAGCGCGGCGGCGCGGCAGCGCAGGCGGGCGCCC
>NW_013531700.1:6194899-6196802 GCF_000836235.2 Papilio xuthus
CGACACCAGAGTCAGCGCCACAGCCACACGCACCGCCAGCGCCATGCTTCACCTGCCCAGCATGGCCCTCGCACGCGTCGCACACGCTCCGTATGCGCACCGGACACTGACACACATTCAAACAGCACTAAACGCACGACACCGACACGAGCGATCGCGAGAGAGGCGCGGCGCGGACTAGCAGAATGGCGGGGGATGGGAGCCGGTGCCGGAGTGTCTGCCGCCACGCGCCCCCCGCCTCCCCAGCCCGCGCCGCGCCGCAGGACCTCGACCCCGTGAGGGTGAGGCGGCAGAGGCAGGATGACAGGCGGGAGCCCGCACTCCTCGCCGTCACTTCGCGGAGGCGGCGTGGCGATACGCGGGTAAAATTTTTTGTGCACTGTCGCTTTAGTCATATAGCAATTTCGAGCGACAACCAATTATGCAGGATTTTTTTTTTGTTATTATTTTAGGATTATCAAATATGAATTGAATAGTGCATCGTTAACGCGTTGGTTTTATATTTCATAATTATCCGCTATTCTTAAAGTGGCGTATATTACTTATACATCGTGTTGCAACCTGCACGTATCTACACGTATCTAACAGTGGTAGAAGCCAGTAACAACAATATCTGTTACACGAATGAGCCGGCTCTCCTGTTGCAATACCACGACCATACGAAATTAAATGTTTACAAATGGATATCAGGAGGACGCACAGGAAGAGCATATATTTCCCTCTTTCTGTGGTTTCTCTCTGTCGTCGTTTAAATGCAGGAAAAGTATCTGGAATTTCAATTCTATGGGCAGCGTTCGCTTTGTTATATCGGCGTTTTCTGAAGGCCGCTTGTTCGTTTGTCACCTTGTTGTAAAAAACTCGAATATGTGTGTGAGATCAACAACTACGCTTTGGGGCAACCTGGTGACTTGAGGTCTCATCACCCCATATCTTGGGGAATTGAAGCCGTAAGGCCCCAGCGGGGGGCATATGTCAATGTTTACATTTTGACGATTTTTTTTTTAAGTTATAAGAACATGCAATTATAAAATATCCTTACTTGGGCCCTTATTATTTGGGATCTGCGTGAACAACTTTGCCTCCTGCCTTGAGTCTTCGAGCCTGCTGTGTTTGTCAGACAACATGAAAATATTTGCCACAATATCATGGTTTCATGACATGGCATCGCATTACGCTGATCTCTGTACTTTAGAAAATTATTGCGCCACAAATAAACTTGATATTCATCTCTCGAAGTGCTCGGTACGTACCTATACTCGGAAATTAATACTTCTTCTTATACTCTGAGTGGTAGACCTTTGCAATGAAAACAATTTGCTCTTCGATATGCAAGTTGACTCTATTCCCCAAAACAACTTCCAAGTCCAAGTCCTAGAGTATGAGTCGCTAGTATGGAATCTGTAATGCCATAAATATATTGACAGGTTAGAAAATAAAATAATATGTATGGACTGTCCGGAATTACTGACCAAAATAAAGTTAAATATTGACGCCGTTTCTGCTACGCCCTAACAGATGGCGCTGTAGGGAGACCGTATTTCATTGAACACGATGTTAAGTGCAACGCGAACAGCAGGTCGCGGGCCCTTTGTTGTTCGGTTCGCTATTGTCTTTGTTGATTGTTGTTATTGTTGTCATTGTGTTTTCCTTACTTTTACGTCTAAATTTTGGACAAAGTTAAGTAGAGGAAGGCGTGCGAGCGTCAGCTACAACATAGGTACTGTGCAAGAAGTATGATGTAGACCCGTGTCGAGTGTGTACGCGAGAAGTTACCTAAGCCGGGACCTTTTCAAATAATTTGAGCTGTAAGTTCACCATATAATTAAAATTTTTTTGTAGGTAGTATTTATTATAGTAGTATTTTTGTGTAGGTAGGTAGGTAGGTAGGTAGGTAGGTAGGTAG
>NW_013531700.1:6196878-6198915 GCF_000836235.2 Papilio xuthus
TACTCCCTGCCGGGTGGGAGTATATTGTCGTGTTCCACAATTTTTGTAACATATTGTTCTTACACACTAAATTGCGTTACATATGTATTATTGACAAGATCCAGATATCAGTGTTTCCTAAGCGATTTGATACTATTGTCTGACTGCTGCTTAGGCACAGTGCTCCTAATTAACTTAATTCTATATCTAATTCTATGCATACACAAATCCTACACATAAATATAATTTACGGTTTACAGAATTAACTATAAGCTAAAAGACATACGTAAAGTGAAGATAGGCATGAAATTAAATTAAAACATGCATGCGTGAGTTACAGATAATATTATGTATATATATGTGTTCATTGACTAACTAATTAGGTTTACAAATTATAAATACCGCAACATTTCTTTTTTTTTTTTTTATACTGGTACATTAAGATTAACGAAACAAACATCCTATCTAACATCTAACGTCATCTGTCTTCTGAGTTGCAATGCATTCGCGCGATATGCTAACTTAACTGATTTCGGATAAAACTATATTTATTAATCCTGAACTCAACTCAACGTGCCCACTCACAAAACCATCTGTCGGGGAGTGGAGTCAACGGTGATTTGGCCCGTTCCTTTGTAGTTGCAAAAGCCTAGTAGTGAGTTATAAGAGAGGCTTAAATAAATAGTACAAATTGTAAAAAAAAAAATTGGTATAATGTTAAGAGGTCGTGTATGAAGTTAATCATTGGAATATGCTTGGTGAATTGTAAGTATCTTTTTTTTATCGTGGGGAAATGCCTTTCGCATACCATCTTTGCGGGGACAAAGGTGGTTATGTCGGGCTTGCACCGACTAAAACCCCACGGTGGTCGCCACCGGCGCTAACAAGGGGGGAGGCGGGATCTCCGTACGGAACACAACCGCCACCCTCCAACGCCTAGCTAGGCCTTTTGAGTCCAGCTCCGTCGTACTCTTAGGTTCGACCACCTTCTCAGGGCCGCTTGAGCGTTCAGGACCCCACCCTGAACGCTCACAACCCAAGAACAACCTTTATAGGGGAAACATAACTACCGGGTTGACCGGGGGAGAAGCACAGCTGCTCCGCGATGTCGTCGTCGCCGGGTGGGATCGGACCTTTCACGCGATCGCTCCGCAGTCTCCTTCGTGAGCATCGCGAATTCGCAGAAGGAGACTACAGCCCTCCACTCTGTGTCACCCCTCAACATCGCAGACATGACTGCTGCTAGAGACAGGTCTTCGCCAATCCGTTGTCTCAAGACTTGCCGCTCCAATTCCCACGCTGGACATACCGCAAGAGTGTGTGAGGCGGAATCTTGCTCCTCCACAAGACAGTGGAAACATATTGCCGTTTCCTCACGTCCGATTTTATGAAGATAGTCTCCAAAACAGCCATGCCCGGTGATTATCTGCGTCAGTCGGAAGGTGAGGCTTCCATGCCGTCGCTGCATCCAGGCATCGAAGACCGGCAGCACTGCTTCGACGACACGTTTGTGCGCAGTTCGCTCATCAGCGAGCCTTGTGCGCCATGTCTCCAATGCTCTTTGCCGTTCTTCCCGCTTAACCGTCTCGAGTGTCTCTCCCGGGATGCCCCTACCCATGCGAAGGATGCAAAATCGGTAATACACCCTTGCATCCATTTCGGCCAAGATATCAATGGGGGGAAGCGTGCCAAGATTGTTGCCGCCTCAAATGAGATTGTCCGGTAACCTCGAACAACACGTATCGCTATTCTCCGTTGAACGCTATACATCTCCGGTCTACAGCGGCGGAGCGCCAGCCTCTTAGCCCAAACCGGCGATCCATACAAAGATACAGAACGTACAATCCCCGCATAAAGTCGCCGTACTTCCTCACCCGGACCACCGAGATTTGGCAACAACAGCAATTGTAAGTATCTACATAGCTCCATCTGTCGACTACTTAACCTTTTGATTCTCCTCGTTGACCATAAGGGACGCGCTACATCCGAGAACGTCTATCTATCTATCTATCTATCTATCTATCTATCTATCTATCTATCTATCTATCTATCTATCTA
>NW_013531701.1:0-1099 GCF_000836235.2 Papilio xuthus
GAACCTTGTGATGGTGGTGATGATGATGGTGGTGATGATGCCTTGTCTTGCGTTTAGTATCGCAGGCTGCGGCGCCGCTTCCGCCGTCTCCTCTCTCCGTGGTCTCGCCGCCGCTGGAGTGGGAGTCGCCACTGCGTTCTCTGCGCGGTTTGGGTCTAGCGATGGGACCGGTAGAGGCGGTTGAGGCGAGAGTGGCAAGTGCGCCTGCAGCAAGGCAGCAGTGGTGTGCGACGCAGCAAAAGCGGGCGTCGCCCTTGCGGAGGCCGGTGTGAGCCTTGTGGCAGAAGGAGATATCGGGGACGCGCGCGCCGAGCGCGGCGAGGTGGGCGCGGTCGGCGCACACCTGCATCAGCAGGTTTTCACCGAAATGCACGGTTTTATGGCGGCGGCGGCGTAGATGCAGCAGCGTTCCGCTGCCGGCGAGCGAGGGCGGCGCGGAAGCCGGAGCGGGCTTGCCGCGGGGCTCGGGCGCGCGCGCGCATCGTGGCGCCGGCGCGCGGTGCGTTTCTACCATCATTGGCGAGGCTAGGAGCGGCGTCAGCGGCCGGCGGCGACCGTCACCTCATTCCGGGCGCGCTTCCGCCGTCGCCCGCCGTCGCCCGCTCCCGCTCCCGCCCTAGCACTGCTCTACGGGGCGCTATCGTGTCATATGAAGCATCTCACTAGTCTTAATTGTCCCACGGCTAAGTCATTGTGAATGATTTGATATATCACTTTATTATTATTTTGATTTTTATTTACACACTATTTTTTTTTATAAACAGAAGCGATGATGTTACTCTAAACCTGTAGACTCACACGTACGTATATCAAGATACAGGTCGTATGTATTATTAAGACATTCTACTGAAGTTGTGAACAGTAATGTGTGTACGTGTATCCTCAATAAACGTGGAACAAGTTCTTTGATTTACTTACGAAAGAAACAATATAATAATTGGTTTGGAATTGGTTATGTTTTTGTTTAGTTTGTAAGAAAAAATGAGAGTAGACTTCATTACTCAATTCTAACAATTTTCCTTCCCTAAGGACCAAAGGGTTGTTTGTCATTAATATCTCAAGACTGAAGAAATGTTTGCAAGCGGGACCTTTTCTAAAT
>NW_013531702.1:0-1670 GCF_000836235.2 Papilio xuthus
TTGATGCGACCGGCAATCACCCTCTCCAGCAACTTGCCGGCCTCATCGAGTAAAACTATGGGGCGGCAAGCCGATGGGGAGTTCTCCGGTTTCCCGGGTTTCCTCAGCAGGACCAGTCTTCCCGTCTTCCACTTTAACGGAAATGTACCCTCTTCCAAACACATAGTTAGCAACGTTTTGAGCTGTTCATCTAATCCGTTATTGAGTGACAGGGCAAGCACCTTCCCGTGTATCCCGTCGGGACCTGGGGCGGTGCGCTTGCTCTGCACTTTTGTTTTAGCCGAGAGTATTTCCGACTCGGATACCCCCGGGACAGAACCGGGAGGTATCGAGTCGGGAAAGTCGAATCCAGTGTAATGGGCGCTGGGGGGAAAGAGTGTCGACACTACAGATGTTATAAGTGCCGGATCCAAGGTAGAAGTAAGGGGTGGAGTCCAGGGGCGCAACTTACTCATTACGAGCTTGTATGGCCGGCCCCATGGGTCCACCTCCAAGGTACTCAGAAACTCCTCCCAGGCCTGGTCTTTTGAGACGGTGATCTCACACCGCAAGGCCTTTTTGGCCTCTTGGTATGCGGCGTAGAGACGCCGTTCCTCCGACTCCTCCCATCCACGACGTCTTCTTCGGTATCGGGTGTACCGGCGGCGGGCAAGCACACAGCTGGAGCGCAACTGCGAAAGGTTGTCCGACCACCAGTACACACGATTAGGTCGTCGCGGTGACGGCCGAACTTTGACCATGGCGCAGTCTGAAATGTGCGCCAGGACCTCGCCAAGCCATTGTACTCCGTTGTCGACTCCTTTATCTTCTATTCTTTGGGACCACGTCCCTACAATGGCGGCGAGTTCTGCAGCCTCTCGGTCTAAAGATCTTAAAGACCACATTTGTCCGATCTCCGGGGGGATGGTGATGTTTCTACTGGTCGGAGGTGCTGACGAGGGGAGAATGTCGAACCGGATGTAGCGATGGTCCGACAGCGTCTCCACCTCAGTCAGCACTTCCCAGTCCTGCACGCGGCATGCCAGGGCGGGACTCGCAAGGGTGACATCTACGACGGACCCGCCCTGCATGCGCACACAGGTGTGTACAGAGCCCGTGTTGAGCGGCGTCAGGTCATGTTGCGCCATCCACGCTAGCAGAACCTCGCCGCGGCTGTCAGAGACGGAGGATCCCCAGGCTCTCGACTTAGCGTTTAAGTCCCCGGCTACGACAACCTCGAGCGGTCTTCCCCAACGAACAAGGGAGCTGACTTCTTCCAAATACGCCTCGAAGTCCGACAGCGAACGATTGGGGGAAAAATAAACTCCAATCAATACTATGCCGGGAAATTTGGCCCCTACACAACATCTTCCTTTCTTCACCGAGGCAATTGGGGGGTGGCCGCCTGTGTATATCGCGACAAGATGTTCGAGATCCCCTACCCAATTGCTTCTGTCCGGAACAAGATACGGTTCGGACACCACCGCTAGATCTATTGACCACTGCGCCAGGCTTTGGATAAACAGATCCTGGGCTCTGGCGCAGTGATTAAGGTTTGTTTGGAGAAGTCTTAGGGCCATACTAATTTTGGACGACTTCCGCTATCTCCATTTCTTCCCCGCTCGGTGGGGGCGCGCTGCGTGCTACGTCCGTTAGCGCTCTCCTAGGGACCGTCTTTCTGGGCGCCGAGC
>NW_013531702.1:1851-3434 GCF_000836235.2 Papilio xuthus
CTGCCAATGGTGACTCTAGCAGCCACCCAGCCCACCAAGAAGCGGCCCGTCGTCAGCTTCTTCGCTGCTGCAACAGGAACCTGGGCCCAGATGTCGAAAAGCCCCGATCTGTTCTGGCGGAGTTGGCCAGTTCGGACCTGGTCTCCGGTGCATGCTCCTTTTTTGAGTATGGCCTCTTTAACTTCGTCCGGTGTGGTTGAGTCGTCCAGACCTTCAATTTTGACATCAACTAATTTCTCAGGTCTGGAGACCTTGATGTCATCGTCTTTATACAGCTCCTGGAGCTTCTGCGCCAGAACATCGGCCTTCGAGGCGCTTGTGGCGCCGGGGATACGGATGATAGTAGCCCCGGTGACCGCCCGACGGAATTGCACCGCTTCGATGCCTATAACCTCCTTCAGATCAAGTTTAGACTTTGCCTCTTTAAGGACTCCGCTATATGTCAGCCCCTTATTTACTGCGGCTTCGGTGAGCGTCACCACAACAGCAGAACTTCGAGGCACCTTCAGTCTCTGCGGCGGCGGTGCAGGCGCAGATGTGAATGCCTGCACGGGGGCCGCTTTCGGCTTGCCGTACCGCTGTGCCTTGCCATTACGCCCTACGGTTACCCAGTTCTCCTCAAGCGCGTCCGGGTTAGGAGGACGAAGAGGAGGAACGTTCGATGGTGTTACGGGGGCGACGGAGGAGGACTTTGTATTCTCGCCCGTCGGCGGCCGGTTCTTCTTTTTCTTTTTGGAGCCCTTCTTACCCTTCTTGGGCTGCGCAGCGGGCGCTTGGCGCGTGAGTCCACTAGGACCGGGCTGCGCTGGCACCGGGGGCGCTTTCTTTCCACCCGAGGCTGGTGCGGGTGTGAGCTTCGCTGTCACAGTTGCGAATGTCCTGGTTTCCTTCTTCTTCCTGTCCGACGCCAATGGTGGTCGAAGGCTCCTTTCTGGCAGTAATCGGTCCTCCAGGGAGGCCAGGCGGGCATTAAGCATGCCGCCCACCTGGACCATGACCGTCCTACATATGTCCTCCAATGAGGTCTCTGCTTGTGGTTGTGGGGGCCGGACAGGGACGGCCTCCATCGTCACGTCCGTGCAGGTATTTGCGGAACCCTGTTTCCGCACCTGCTCCATCTCCTGACGGAGTTCCGACAGCTCCTGGCGGAGGCTGGTCATTTGGGCTTGCAGGCGGGTGTTATCGGCCTGCAAGGCACGCGTCTCTTCAGATATTGACCTCTGTGCGAGGCCGGCGACGTCTTCTTTTATGGCGTTAACAGCGTCGTGTAGTGCGCGCACGAACGTCCCCTTCAGGTTGGATGACTTTTTGGCCACCTTTTCTACTACTTCGAGGCTGGCCTCGATCCGTTGGAGGACGGTGGTCGCCGTATCTTCTTCATCGTTCTCCGCGGCTCTAGGGACGAGCGATGGTCCGGCCGTGGTCAGGGCAGAGCGAGTCCTGCGGGCTTCCAACACGGACTCCAGCATCTCCGCCTCGGCTCGTGCCCTAATCTCCGCCTCTGTCGCCTTACGCAGGGACTCTTTCGCGGCCGCCAGTCCGACGTATTCTCCGGTAGTTGGTGGACGTCCTCGCCCTCTCCT
>NW_013531702.1:6942-10584 GCF_000836235.2 Papilio xuthus
TTTCACCCTCTGTATCGCGTGGATCGTGGACCTACCCGGCCTGAAGCCATACTGCCTCTCGTTGAGGTCTGGTCCTACTGCCCTCAGGTGCGCGGTGAGGCGGTTGGCGACGACGCGCTCAAAGATTTTCGCCAGCTCGTCCAAGAGGACGATGGGCCTGTACGCCTCCGCGGAGTCGACCGGTCTCCCTTCCTTCCTGATGAGGACTAGGGCGCCGTCCTTCCATCTCCTCGGGAAACGCCCTTGCTCGAGACAGTCGCTCATCAGCTCGCTGACCCGATCCTCATAGAACTCGGCCGCCAATGCCCAAGCGCTGCCCGGTATGCCGTCCGGCCCAGGAGCCTTCCTCTTGGTTCGCAGCTTGGCCATGGCGACCCCGAGCTCAGCAGGGGAGACACGTGGAGCGGCCTCGTCATCCACTGGATGATCCTGCCTCGGTGCCCTGAAGGGCGGGATGTGAGCCTCCCTGTGTGGGAATAGGGAGGAGACGACCTCCTGTACTAGCTGCGGTGGCATACTCTGCGTAAGCGGCTGAGCCTGCGTCCGGAGCTTGCCTCGAACCATAAGATAGGGCCGGCCCCATGGGTCTAGGTCCAATGACTCGACCATTTCCGCGCGTGCCCTATCCTTGGCTTCCCGTATCGCTCGGCTCAGCACGCTTTTAGCAGCTTTGTAGCAGGCGTTCAGGCGCTCCTCGACCACTTCGTCCCTGTGCCTCCTCCGACGGTGGCGCTGGACCTGACGCCTGGCCCTAACGCACTCACTACGTAACGAGGCTATCTCGGCAGTCCACCAGTAGACCTCCCTTTTCTGCGGTCTGGGGCCTTGCCGGGGCATCGATGCGCTGCACACCCGGGACATCGACGCGCATAGCTCTTCGGCCCTTTCATCCACGCCCAGAGAGGTGTCCGCGGGAGACCAGGTTTCCACCAAGGCGGCTTCTTTCAACAGGTCTCTGTTGAGTCGCCTCACTACCCACCGAGGAGTATCCCGATGAGGCGACTGCGCCCCCTGATAGACTGGGGCCGATGTCGAGTCCGATATTTGGAAACGGATGTACAGGTGGTCGGAGAGTGTCTCCACACCTTCCACAACCTCCCACCCGTACACCCGTCTCGCCGTCGCTGGGCAAGCGAACGAAATGTCCACCACTGAGTTGCCCTGTGGCCGAACACAGGTGGGCCTTGAGCCTCTGTTGAGGACGGTGAGTCCCGTAGTCAGGGCCCATTCCTCCAGCACTGCGCCCCGAGGGTTAGTGACTACGTCGCCCCAGGCGGAGCTCCTCGCATTGAAGTCACCCATCACCACCACATGACGGGGACCTCTGCGAATGAGCGCTCCAACCTGGTCGAGTAGAGATTCAAAGTCTACAAGGCTCCAACTCGGGGCGCAGTACACGCCGACTACTAGGGTCCCTGCTACCGTGGCGCTGACGTATCCGCGGCCCCTTCGAACCCCACCAAAAGACAGAGAACTCGGGGACCGTGGCACGAAAAGCGCGACCACCTCGTCCTTATCGCTCAACCAGCTGTCTCCTTCGGGAGCGAAATAAGGCTCCGACACAACCGCCAACTGTATCGACCATTCGGCCACGCTCTGGACGAGCAGGTCCTGGGCCCGCGCACAATGATTAATGTTGGCCTGCAGAAGTCGAAGGGCCATTATTTATTGCGGGATCGTCCGTCTCCATTGAGTCCTCGCGTATCGGCTGGTGTGGTGGAATTGGTGGCCGTATGCCTCGGGAGACTTTGGGCGCTGGAGCCGAGCAGCCCCTGCCGCCAAGCCTATGGTCCGCGGGTCTTTTAGCAGCTGCGCAAATGGTGCAGTGCGGTTTAGCCGTGCAGGCTCTGAATTTGTGACCGTCGACCCCGCACCGGAAGCACTGGTTGCTTCTATCCACCTCTGCAGTGCACTGTACCCTCACATGGCCCTTTTGAAGGCACCGGTAACAGCGTAGCGGGCGAGGTTCGAGCAGCTTGACGGTTGCCGAGGCCCACGACATCACCAGGCGCCCCGCTGCGGCAACCCGCTTAGCCGTCGCTACCGGGCACTCGATCCACGCATGGTAGACCCCAAACCGGTCCCGAACAAATCCTGTGCAGCGGAGACTCTCCTTAGCACAGCCCCCCGCTCCTGCTACAGCGATCAAGACCTCCTCTACTGTTGCGGAATCGTCGAAGCCCGAGACCTTGACCTCCGTCGTTTTGGCTGGCCTGGTGACGCGTACCAGCGCTCCGTCAAAGATTTGGGTCAGTCTTGCAGCCAACGCGTCAGCCTGAGACCTATTTTCCTCGCCAATGACCTCGAAGCGCCGAGCTCCCGTGGCACAGATCCGGAAACGCACCCCGGTGGTGATGCCGACGTCTTGGAGCCTGATCTTTGACTTGGCCTCGGCTATTATGGAGTCGTACGTTAGACCCTTGGCGGTGCCCTCCGGCGTGATAGTCACCACCACCGCGGCGGATCTCGGCTCCCGGATCGTGTGCGTCCTGGGCGCTCTCCTCCTCTCGGCAATGGCGTCGGTCCGAACTCGGTTCGCCTTTTTCTTGCCCCCCCTTTGCCCTCTCCTCACGACCTCACTCCAAGGCATCTCAGTGGGCCGCTGCTGCCCTTTGGGTTCCGCCGCCGCATCCTGAGGCACCGCTGCAGGCTCCGCCGTCCCGCCCACTACGGGCCTGCTCAGGACTTGGCCCGTGGCCATGGTCGGAACTTGCCCTCTCTTTTCCGGACCAATGGCTTTCGGTGCGCGACGGCCCGCCGGCTCAGGCCTACTATCCGCCGCAAGCGGGGGGCGGATACGTTTTTCTGGGAGGAGCCTTTCCTCCAGCGCCTCAAACCTCGCGTTGACCATTGTGCCCACCTGGCACAGAATGGTCCGGACGAGCTCCTCGTTATCATTCCGCGGCGCGGGTTCCGGCCTCTGATGTTGCGCGAGGAGGCACTGCTTCATTTCCGCAACCTCCTTGCGCAGCTGCGCAACCTCTGCTTGGAGGCGGGAATTGGCCGCCTGCAACCCCCGGGTCTCTTCCGTGGAGCACCTATTTTTCAGCGCCTTGGTGGTTTTAATGATACCCTCTGCGGCATCCCTTAGGGCCCTCACATAGCCTCCCTTGAGGTTTTTGGATGTGGAAGCCACCTTTTTGATGACTTCCACATTGTCCTCGATGATCTTGCTGAGGGTGCCGGCCGCCTGGAACTCCTCCTCGTCCTCCTCGTCGGACACCATCCTCAGCATCGGGTTGGCACGAGCTTGGGCCTTTGCTGCGAGCGAAGCTGCGACCACCTCTGCCTCTTCGCGAGACTGCCCCTCATCGCTTTGCTCGGCCTCGATGTATAAGTGCTTCGCCTTTCCCATGCCCGCGTAAGAGCGCGAGTTTGGCGGTCGGGCTTTCCTCTTTCTAGTACTCGGACTGGCCCCCCGGCTACTTCCACTCAGCAACATCTCCTCATCGAGCTCCATGTCCGCCGCTGGCGCAGGAGCATCTCCCTCTCGGACTACCTGTCCACTCTCATCCAACATCTCCAAATCGCTTGCAATCTCACTATCCTTATTTCTCGCCATAGTCGTCGTAGGTGTGTAATCAGGGCATTCTTTGGTCCCCCCAGAATACGAGGACCGGCCAGAGGTCACCCTGGCTTTAC
>NW_013531704.1:0-11762 GCF_000836235.2 Papilio xuthus
AAAAAAAAAAAAAAAAAACAAAGACCCTCTGATCATCCTGCTTAATGTCTTCAAGTATAATACAGACGAAGACATTATTACCGCACTAAGAAATCAAAATAAGGGAATGCTGAGCGATGGAAAAGAAAAGGAGGAGAAGATAGAGATAGTATATAAAAAGAGAGCGAGAAACCGATTAACACAGCACATAGTGATGAGGGTCAACCCACAGATTTGGAAGAAAATGACCGAGGCAGGCAGGGTCCAAATCGACCTACAGAGAATCAGAGTCGAAGACCAGTCGCCTCTCGTCCAATGTTCTCACTGCTTGGGATATGGACATCCCAAACGGCTATGTAAGGAAACGGATGAAAAATGTAGCCACTGTGGGGGGCCCCACAAAAAGACGGAATGTGAAGAATGGAAGGCAGGCACAGAGCCATTATGCTGCAATTGTAAATCAGCAAAGATGGATAAGGCAGACCACAACGCGTTCAGCCAGGAGTGCCCGGTGCGGGAGCGATGGGATTTGATAGCGAGATCCTCAATCTCATATTGCTAAAGGCGCCCCGGGCACTCAGGGCTGGACGGTTGGCAGAGCTCATCAATATTACGCTCTACAAACCGAACCGGGGACAGAGAGAGTGGTATTGGAGGGAGATGCCAACACCTTTAACGGCTGGCGGGGGGATCGAAAATTAGAGAAGAGGGATAACATCAACTCGGACCACAAGGTGACCCCGTATGCGATGTTTTGTTTTGATGATTTTGTTATAGATCTGTGTTACTCGTCGTTTTTTTTTTTTTTCCTTTTTCCTTGTTCTTGTAATTCAATTTAACACTATGTCACTCAGGTGGAACATGTTACCTGCGGGGTCAACAGGGATGGTTTGGTGTGCGAAGTGCATAAACACATTCCCCGATTAAATTATTAAACTCAAACGGTCGTCTACGGCATCCGCCGAGGTGGAGGCTATGGACACCGCCCAACAATAATGGCCAAAAGTGTCTCGATCCTGCAGGCGAACGTCAACCACTGTGTCGCGGCACAGGATCTTCTGATCCAGACCGCGGCGCAGTGGAAGATCGACGTAGCCATAGTCGCCGAGCCGTACTACGTCCGCCCCCGCGTCGACTGGGCTGGCGATCAGGACGACTCGGTGGCTATCGTCGCCTGGCGGCGCACAGGCCCCGCACCCTTCGACAGTGTAACGAAGGGTCGCGGCTGGGTCCTAGCGTCGCTGGGCGGCGTTGCAGTGATCGGGGTGTACTTCGCGCCAAGCAAGAGCTTTGCCGACTTCGAGCGGATGCTCGCTGAAGTCGGCGCTCTTGTGGCTGATGTGCACCCCACCCCTGTGGTGGTCGCCGGAGACTTCAACGCCAAATCTAGTGCGTGGGGTTCTCCGGTGACAAACCTCAGGGGTGAGACGCTGGCGGATTGCGCGGTGTCCACGGGACTCGTCCTCCTGAACAGGGGGACGGTCCAGACGTGCGTGCGGAGCCAGGGCGGGTCCATCGTGGATTTGTCGTTTGCGAGCCCCGCCCTGGCCCGCCGCACGAGAAGGTGGAAAGTGGAGGAGGGGGTGGAGACCCTGTCGGATCACCGTTACATCCGGTTCGACATGGTCTCCGCCCCCTCGGACGCTCCGGCCGTCGCGCCGGACCGTCCCTTGCCGGGAGAGGGTCCGGGACCGGCCGCAGCGGGCGAGGAAGTCCCGCCCGTTTCCGAGGCCGAGCTGGAGGCTGCGGTTCTTAGGCTTAGGCTGAAGAACCGCGCCCCGGGCCCGGACGACGTCCCTGGGCGGGTCCTCGCCCATGTCGTGCCGGTCCTCAAGGAGGAGACGCTGTCCCTGCTGTCGGAGTGCTTGGCGTCCGGGAGGGTCCCGCGACGGTGGAAGACGGGCAAGCTCGTGCTTCTCAGGAAGCACGGGCGCCGGGCCGACTCGCCGTCGGCCTACCGCCCCATCGTGCTGCTTGACGAGGCGTGCAAGCTGTTTGAGCGAGTGCTCGCGGCACGCCTCGTCGCACACATGGAGGCGGTTGGGCTTGACCTGAGCGGCGGCCAGTTCGGCTTCCGTCGCGGGCGGTCCACCGTCGACGCCATCACCCGACTCAGAGACAGGCTCGAGGAGGTTGTCGGCCAGGGGGGAGTGTTGTAGGCGGTGTCACTAGACATCGCCAACGCTTTCAACACGATCCCCTGGACGACAATCGCGGAGGCGCTGAGGTACCACCGCGTCCCGGGGTACCTCAGGCGAGTCCTGGCGAACTACTTCGTCGACCGGGCCATCTTTTACCCGGCCCGGGACCAAGTGGTCCGCCGGGACATGACGTGCGGTGTTCCACAGGGGTCGGTCCTCGGGCCGCTCCTGTGGAACATCGGATACGATTGGGTCCTGCGCGGTGCCAATCTCCGGGGTGTTGGCGTACTTTGTTACGCCGACGACACCCTGGTCACCGCGTCGGGCCCAACGTTTCGGGACGCGGGCGTGCTCGCCACTGCGGGCACGGCCCACGTGGTACGCCGCATCAGGGCTCTGGGCCTGAGCGTGGCCCTGGAGAAGTCCGAGGCCATGTTCTTTCGTGGGCCTCGGACTAAGCCCCCCCGCGGATATTCCATCGCGGTGAGCGGCACCCCCATTGCTGTCGGGGGGGACCATGAAATATCTTGGTCTCGTCCTCGACAGCAAATGGTTCTGCTGCGACGTGCGCAGCGGACCATGGCTCAGAGGGCCTCCAGAGCGTACCGCACCGTGTCGTACGAGGCGGTGTGCCTTATGTCCGGTAGCCTCCCCTGGGACCTCGAAGCCGGGGTCCTAGCGGAGGTTTACCGGAGAAGAGCCCTGATGCGGCAGCGAGGCGAGGAGCCCCTCCCGGAAGAGATCGTACGCTGGAGGAAGGAAGGTCGCGACGATCTCTTCCGGCGATGGAAGGAGAGGCTGGCGGACGCCACGGTGAGCAGACGGCTCATCGAGGCCGTCCGTCCCGTCCTGCGCCAGTGGGTGGAGGCGAGGCACCGGGAACCGACTTACTTCCTGACGCAGCTTCTCACAGGGCACGGCTGTTTCAGCCGTTACCTGTGTGAAGTTGTGGGGATTGAGTCGGGTCCCGAGTGCCACCATTGCGCGTCCGGCGACGTGGACGGCAGAGCACACGCTCGCCGTGTGCACGGGCTGGGACGCGCAACGCGCCACGCTCACTGGCGCAATAGGGCGAGATCTGTCGCTGCCAGCCGTCATACATGCGATGGTCGGCAGCGAACAGAGTTGGGCCGCCGTCGCCTCCTTCGCACGCGAGGTGATGGCGGCCAAAAGAGAAGCCCTGCGGGAGCGCGAACGCGCCAACGAGACGCTGCCGCCCCGCAGGGCTCCAGCGAAGGGCCGCCGGCTTGAGACGTACGCGGCGGCCCTATAACCATGTTGAAGAGTGCCACGCGCGACCTGTCGCGCCGATTGTGGCGGATGGCCCTCCTCTCGTGTTCTGAGGAGGGTTTCATCATAGGGTGATGGGAGGGTTCTAAGATATGACCCCTCCCTACACGAGTCGAGCCCCTACCGAGGGGCTCTCCCCTAGCCGGGCCGTGGATAAACTAACGTAGATGCCACGGTCCGGTTGGGCGTAGGAGAATACCGCGGGGTTTAGTGGGTAGTCCGGTCTTGTTCCCAGGCCGGAAGTCCCACACGAAACCGTCCCTGCTGCCCCCGCAGCACGACGGCGAAGTGCATTAACACATTCCCCGCGTTAACAAAAAAAAAAAAACTCAAACGACACGAGGATCAACGAAAGAACAACACAAGACAACTACCAAACAAAAACATCACACATTCCTGACTTGCGGGAAGCATATCTGTAGCGAGACATGGTATCTAAACATCGCGATTAAATAAAACGATGTCTCGCTACAGCGCCGTCTGTTAGGAAGCTGAAGAAACGGCGCCAACAAAAAAAAATGGAATGTGCTATTAGGAATCATTTCTATATGTGCCCTTTATGGATACGATGTGTACAAGTGTTATTAATATTTTAATTTCATTTTATAACAATATTCAACACCAGAGGGAGCTTATTACAACAATATTTCATTCCATGTATTCGTTCATTCCATTAATTATGAACAAAAAAAAACCGTGTTTTTTATACGAATAACATCTATTTACTACTTTGACTTTCAGATAAAGGCAGCTAAATGATATAACTTTGGATAGAGTTAGTTATTTGATCTATATTCTACATCTATACCACATTTCGTCCAGATCCATTTAGCCATTCAGGGTAACCTTGAAACAAACATTCCTCCATCATTCTAAACATAAGCATTTATAATATTTTAAAGTTTAAAATGAATATACTTTCATTTATTTTAATGTTCAGCAAAGATAATCAAAGATGATTGAAATGAATTTTGTGGCTAAATCCGTAAAAGGGACCTATACCTATGTATAGTCTCCCCCCCCCTATAATTGGTTTATCCGGAACTAAAGTGATCTATGATACAAAATAAACATTTTCAGATAACACTTTATACAGTACGATTCTTTTGCCAAAGTAGGCTATTAATGTTACTGGCGCGTCAAACGAGCAGCCATCTTGTGAGGGCGAGGCACTGACCTCTATAAAATGGATTGGCCCTTGCTATGTTCCAATTTAACGTGCCCATAGACGTTAATTGATAGTTATAGTGTGTTTATTTAAGATATATTAGTTTTACAATTGTGTTCAGGATTGCACGTGGAATCGGTTCGATCGTTAAATAAATAACTCGAAAATAAAGACACTTCTGTCGTCCATGGGATCCAATTACACAAACACTTTGACATAGAATTTCAAAATTTATTCATTAGATTATTTGTTAGTTTATTGTTAAATATAAAAAGATTATGTTGAAGTAATTTCAAATTAAAGCAAAAATGTAAAAGTTTCGAATATTTCAAATGTAAAAAAAAAAAAAAGATCGAATATTACAATTCACTAGATAAGGCTTTAGTTAAAATCCATTAAGATTTTTGGTTCTCGATAGTTGTTCTCATAGAACTTGCAATTTCGTGATTTTTTTTTAATTACAATATATGTTGTTTCTTTATATTCTTACTTCATCTTTTATTACTACATAAAGAAATAAAACATTAAAACGAAAATTTCGGTGTTTATATAAAAGGCATGTATTTATTTATTTTTTAATTAATTGTACGATACATTGCCAAATAACTATTATAATAAATTCAAAGTATAATAAAATACCTAAATTATTGTATGCATTTGTTCGATTATTTCTTTTTATTACAAGATCGATCTCAATACTTTACAGTTATACGTTTTAATTATATTATTAGTTCGACTCCACGCCATCGCTACCGTAGCACCGTAATGGCTGAAATAAAAACAGGTACAAAATGCTACGTCTTATAGGCTGCCCCTTTATAGATGTGAGGGCGAGGCATTCTTCAGTGTGTGGACTTAACTCTGATTGGAACAAAAAGTGGAAATAAAACGCACATGTCTATCAATTTGTTTAATGAAAAAATATTACACTTCTCATTGAATACATTAACCGTCTCCAAAGTTTAACATACGAATTGACCGTACAATAATCGCAATAAATAATCATCATAACCACCTAATTGTGTCAATACATTTAATATAAAACTATTTATATAGAAATGCGAGTCGTCAGATCACAGTGAGTGCGGACTGAAGCCAGGACAGTGGCTGTCCGGCCAGCGCAAAACTAACCTCAAATGAACATATAACATAATATGTTCACTTCCCTCGCAACACTCGGTCCAGCTGCTGCCTGGAGTGTCGGCGTCGGCGTCGGCGTCGCAACAACACGCAACACGCAACGAGGCGCCGCGGATGTGAGCCGTTATGCGCGATCCATTTCAAGCAAGAGCAACATCAAACTACACATCGACAGACATCTTCAGACGAAGGAAAACCAACAGCAGTGTCTGACCGCACCCCACCCCCTGCCACTTAACTTTATATTCGAGTCATAAGAATAATTCCATTTCTACCATAGTAGTCAGTTTAAATTATTAATTAAAATAAAAAAAAAATAAAAACATTCTATTTACAACTAAACGAGTCCCCGAGAAGCAGGGTCGGGGTGCGTGCTCGGAATGTACCCTTATCACAAGTGGGAGCCGAGCTCCGCAAACATTCCTTTTAATAAATAAACAATTGCAACTACAAGCTCGCACTACCAGATGACATATAGAGAGGCCGCGTCAGTGTACATAAGAGGAATCCATTAAATGAAAGTCGTACACAAAAGCATAGTGAGCGGGCGAGCTGGGCGCGCACTACCGCGGCCGGCGTCGGCGCGGTCGCCGGCGTCGGCGCGCCGTGTGCTACTGCCGCGTCGTCTGCGCCGCCTGCACCGCCTGCAACGCGGACAGGTGGTCGGCGATGGCGCGCGCCGCCTCGCCCGTCAGAATGGAGCGGTGCGTGCCCGCCAGCTGCAGCGTGGTCAGCGGGCCGGAGCACACCTCGGCCAGGCCGTAGTCCTCTCCGAGTGTGACGTAGTTGTCGCGCGCCGTGAAGAGCGTGACGGGTGCTCGGAGGGGTCGCGCGGGGCGGTAGGTGTCGCCGGCCACCAGCTTGCGGTAGAAGGAGCCGGCGGCGGCGGCGAGGGCGGCGGCCGAGTGCGACGTCGCGCCGCGCAGCAGCGCCGTCACGTGCTGCACGCGCGCATCCCACCCGCCAAGCTTCTCCAGCTCCGAGAACACCTGCGAGAATGCCATCACGTCTTTTTAATATTAAAATTTTTTTTCGCTACTTTTTTTTATAACAGAAGGGGCAAACCAGCAGCGGGAACACCGAGGTGTTCAACGACGCCCATGGACATCAACAATACCAGAGGAACCGCAGATGCGTTGCCGGCCTTTGAGGTGGTGATAAGCCCGCTTGTTGAAGGACTCTAAGTCGTAGCGGTTTGGAAATACCGCCGAGGACAGACCGTTCCACAACGCTGCTGTGTGAGGCAGGAAGGTTGTGGATTGCCAGCCATCGAGATGGTGCGGATGGAACCTGGCGGTTTGTCGTGTCGTCCGATGACGGAACTCGGCGGCAGGAATCGTTCCAAACAATTCTTCAGAGCACTCCCCGTGGTATATGCGGTAGATAATGCAGAGAGAACTAACGTCCCTCCGCAGCGCCAGAGTGTCGAGCCGATCAGTAAGAGCTCGGTCGTTGAAGATTCGACTCGCTCTCCGTTGTATGCGGTTAAATGGAAGAAGCTGCTTCTTGAAAACCATGAGGTGTTGTCAGCGCCGTCGTCGTTTAAGACCTTCGCAGTAGATGACCGGACGCAGAGGGCAGTTACCTTATTGGCGTCGATCTCCGCGAACAGCTGGGCGAAGTAGGTGAGCGCGTCCGCCTCGTCGGTGGCGGCGGAGCGCGCGGCTCGCTTGGCTTTGCCGCGCGTCGTGTGCGTCGCCACGTACGCCGGCGAGCCGTCCACCAGCACGAGGCGCGTCTCGCAGCCGGCCTGGAATTACAGTATATCACGCTACTGATACATCTCGAATGCGTTGCGTTTGCATCGAACCACTAATCGGAGCAGCCGAACAATGTTTCGAAACGTCAATGACTTCTTTTGTAATTTTGAGGTAAGAAGAATGACGTCACGTCCAATTATAATTGAAAGAATATCGTGGATGGAATATAATATGAACACGAACCTGCTCCAGCTGTAGCGCCATTTCAAAGGCAACGCTGGCTCCGAAGGAGTAGCCGAGCAGCGTGTAGGGCGGGTCGGGCTGCGCCGCGCGCACTTGGCGCACGTAGAAGGCGGCGAGCGCGGTCATGTCGGCGAGCGGCGCCGCGGCCACGCACTGCAGGCCCAGCGCCGGCGCGCGCACCGCCCGCGCCACGCCCGCCAGCGCGTGCACCACGCCCTCTATCGGGTGCACCTGCGCCAAACGACACACGCTCACTCACACTCACACCCACACGCCCTCCGAGTACCGACAAATTAGATAAAGAAAAAACGAAACTAACCATAAATACTGGTTTAATATTAGAGTCATCGGGTGCGGCACTGGGTAATTTAACGAGCACTTGCTCGGGCACCAGCTCCTCGAGTGCCGGAAACTGCACCAAGTCACCGGCGGGCGGCGCGTGCTCCACCCCAGCGGTCTGCTCCGGCACCTCGACCTCCGCCCCGCCCTCCGCCTCGCCGCCAGCGAGGGCACGAAGCTTGGCAAACGTGAGCGCGCGAATCTCCTGCACGCCCAGCACCACGTCGTATCCCCGCTCCAGAGTCTGCTTTATCTCGGCACCCATCAACGAATCCATGCCCAACTCCGCCAGATTGGCAGATTCTGATACTTTACTCGGGTCTTTTATACCTGTAAAAAAAAAAGGCTGCGTTACGTACATATTCATGATTGAAATGAGGCTGTAGAGACGCGAGGGGCGCGCGCTCACCGAGTATATTAGCGACGGCGTGCAGCAGGTCGTGCGAGGGTGCGGCGGGAGCGCGCCGCTTGTCCGCCAGCACCATAGAGGCGGTGACGGCGTGAGGCCGCGCCAGCAGCGCGCCCAGCGCCGTCATGCAGGACGAGATGCGCTGCGGCACTGTCCCGCCCACTTCGCTCTCGTCGCCACCCATTGTCTCCACGATGAGCCCCACTTCGCCTGCGGACAGACAGCGGCGGTCAGAGGGTGTGCGGTGTGCGGTGTGCGGTGCGCGAGCTCGGTCGAGCGCGGCATACGCACCGATTGCGCCCCACTGCACGGCCAGACCCGGCAACCCGTCTGCCTGGCGGCGCTCCACGATGCGCTCCATGGCTGAGTTGGCGAGGCCGTAGTTGCTCTGTCCGGGGTTGCCGCGCCCGCAAGACACCGACGAGAACACCACGAAGTACTCCAGCTCGGGGCACAACTCGCGCGTCGCCGAGTCCAGCGCCTTCGTGCCTGCGCCCATACAATTTTACCGTCCCTTATACAAGTTATAAGAATACATCTGAACTGACGTAATATGACAAAACGAAAGATTTATTAATTTTTTGACAAGTATTCAACCGGTTCAAAGTATACAGACCATCGACTTTGGGACGAGCGACGGCTCGGAAGTCGTCGGGCGTCTGATTCTCGAGGAAAGCGTCGCGCAGCACAGCCGCCAGGTTGAAGACGCCGCCCACCGGCGCCAGCGCCGCCGCCTCGCGCAGCAGCGTGCGCGCGCCCGCAGCGGCCGTCGCGTCCGCCGTGCTGAGCGCCACGTGCACGCCGCGTGCCCGCCACCTGCACGCGCCACGTGTCATCGCATCACTGCGCCGCCTCACAACGTCGACACGAGGCGACAACGCGAACACACGTACCGTCGTATGCACCACGACTGGTAGCCGGTGCGCACGCCGGACCGCGAGTTGAACAGCAGCCGCGTGGCGCCGCGCACCACCAGCCACTCCGCCAGCTCCAGCCCGAAGCCGCCCAGCCCGCCTGCACACACACCGCGCACACACACCGGTTATACTCTATTTAGTTTTTGGCGTATGTATTGTTTCCTTCTTTTCCTTTTCTCTAGTGAAGGGAAACGATGTGCTCTCTTTACCTACTGACTACCGAAAGGGATGGTAACTAAATACTGTAAAATTTTCCTATTTCTAGAAAGCTAGCTCGGAAGTAAAAATGTCTCCCTATTATTACATTAACTTCCAATGGATCTGAGAATGATACTAATATTCAGAAAATAAAATGATCATTGTAAAGGACAACGCGTGGTGCGGTGCACCTACCGACGAGCACGTAGGTCCTATCGGGGCGGAAGTAAGTGCGCGGCACGGCCGGCACCAGCTTGCTTCCTGACGCCTCCTCGTCGCGCACGCGGACCACTACTTTGCCGATGTGCTTCCCAGTCGCCATGTACCTGCATATACATAAATAGTTGTAGTTATCTTTCAAACTATATGTCGCTATTGACGCGATAGCCGCAGAGCAAGCGTGCGGCGGTGCGGCGGTGCGGGGAGCTGACACGGCGGCCCGTTGTACCCAACTCGGATCAGTAGCCTTTGACCTGCTACCACCTCCGTTTTATTTTCTACTTAGGGAACGCAGGGCGTAAAGGCACGTCCTACGTTTTGCGAAATAATTCATGCCCAGAGCGGGTAGAGAGCCGTGCCCGCGTGTGCACACCTGAAGGCCTGCTCCAGCTGGTGGTCGGCGAAGACGGTGCGCGGCAGCGGGCGCACGGCACCGGAGGCGATGCCCTCCGCCACGCAGCGTACGACGGCGGCGCGCTCATGTCCCACGCCTTCCACGCCTTCCGCCACCTCCGCTTCGAATAGCGCGTCCAGCAGGATACCGTGGAAAGTGGTGTTCTTCAGGAATATCGCCATGCCCTGCAGACGAACCGCATTGTACACAAACACGAGTCCGAACCGTTCTATCAAAGTCGCTCTTTGAATTAGTTCAAATTTGCATTCCTTTATAATATAGAAAATGATAATATAGACACTGACGAGCGGTGTGTTGTTGGAAAGGTCAAGTTTGCCGATCTCGAGGAAGCGGCCGCCGTTGGCCAGGCAGCGCACGGAGGCCAGCAGCTTGTCGGCCGCCAGCGAGTTGAGCACGAGGTCGACGCCGCGGCCGCGCGTGCGTCGCAGCACCAGCTGCTCGAAACTGGTGTCGCGCGAGTTGCCGATGTTGTCGTCGGGCAGCGCGGGGAAGCGGTCGCGCAGGAAGGCGCGCTTGTCGGCCGTGCCCACGGTGGTGTACACGGTACAGCCGGCGTGCAGCGCGATGGCGATGGCGGCCTGGCCGACGCCGCCGGTGCCCGCGTGCACGAGCACGCTCTCGCCGCGCCGCATGCGGCCGCGCACGCACAGCGCGTAGTAGGCGGTGGCGTAGGCGACGGGCACGGTGGCTGCGTCCTCCAGCGTCCAGGCGGCGGGCACGTCCCACAGGAAGCCGTCGTCGGCCAGTACGGTGGTGGCCAGCCCGCGCGCCGCCACCATGCCCATGACGCGCCGTCCGTCCGGCGCGCGCCCGCTGAACTCCAGACCCAGTATGCACTCCTGTACGTTTCCCGTTAACTTTTGTTATTGCTGAGATTATATAAATTAGTCTCATTTGCAAGCGAAGAAGCAATTGTCTCTTTTGAGAAAAATACAAATCTTTAGATAGAAAAGAGTCGCCGGATATTGAAAGATTTGCGTGAGGAACCTGTCCCGCGAGGTCGCCGGGCAGCGCGTCGGGCGGCAGCTTGCCGGTGGCCAGCATCACGTCGCGGAAGTTGAGCGGCGCGTAGTGCACGGCGCAGGGCGTGGTGCCGGCGCGCGGCGCGGCGTACGCCAGCCCGCTCTCCACCCAACGCAGCGAGGCCAGGTCGCCGCGCGTCAGCGTGTTCACGTACGCGTGCTCCACCTGCGCACCAATACCTCATGTCTCACATACGCTTCTACTTGCGCGTCACAATGCACAAGCGACAGCTCTTACATGAACCTAACATCTCTAACACGCACATACACGCACAGGGAATAAACTTCGATAACGCGCCAAAAGCTTCGTGGGTGCAGAGGACCTCAATACATTTTCTAAGGTCAAAAACGTAATTACATATAAAGTATTCAATTTTTTTTTAAGTCAATAAGTTACATAATTAAAGTTTATTAATTATTTTATGAAATAAATATAAATTTTATATATGAACTATACCTGAAGCTGGAGGTCGGCGGCGTCGGGCAGCGCGAGGTGACGGTAGGAGCCCCAGACGCCGGCGCGAAGCACGTTTACCGCCAAGTCTTTGCGCGTCTGGTCGGAGTACGCCGGCGCGTCGGGTG
>NW_013531704.1:12181-32829 GCF_000836235.2 Papilio xuthus
CGCCGCCACCAGGTGACACTCGGCCTCGGGGGCTGCGCTGCGTGCGTCCTTGGTGCTCACCTGTCACATAACCCTCTCTGTTGTCCTCAAAGTTGCTTTTTACTTCCGAACCGTCCATACGGAACCCGATGTGGGCAGCTTTTCCAGAAAAAGTACGAATGATGACAATCTCTTTTTATATGATTACAAGTTTTACCGAATATAATGATTTAAACTAAATAGAGCCGTAATATAAACACAATGTCATTATTGAAATTCTTGAAATATGATTGTAAATTATGAAATTCTTAGAGAAATAAAATTCTGAAATCGCAGTTTTATCGAATGACTCACTTTAACGGCTAGCTTCTGCATGGCGGCCTCGTAAAGCGGTGCGTCAGACCCCGCGGCCAGCACCGGCTCCACGCGCACCTGCGGCTCCGCGTCCAGCAGCGCCAGCACGGTGGGCAGCAGCAGCGCCTCGGGCGCGCGCCCCAGAGCCGCCTCGCAAGCGCGCAGTCGCAGCGCGCCCGCATTCTCCCACACCAGCTGCAGGCAGGCCGCGAGCGCTTCGCGCTTGGAGCGCGCGCCCGACTCGCCTCCATCGCAACCCACCACATCCGTTTTGTCGTACGGCACGAACACATATTTCTCCAGCTTGGGCGCCGGCTGCGGGTTGGCACGCCGCGGCGCCAGGCTCGTCTTGACGCCGCGCAGTTCCACGCCGCCGGCGAGCACGACGTCCAGGTCGCGCAGCATGCGCACGGGCACCGCTCCCGGCGCTCCCGCAGCCTCGGCCGCCGCGGCCGCTGCGCACTGCGCCGCCGGGTCGATGAGCGCTCGCTGCAGCCGCGTGGGCAGATACAGCTCCCGCGTGTCCACGCCGATGATCGCGAACTGCAGCATCGTGTCCATGAAAGTGATCCAGTTGCCGTCCCAGGCGAGCGATCCGGCGGTGCCGAGCGGGTCGGAGGTGCGGATACCGCGGAAGGCGCCGGCGTAGCTGTAGCCGCGCAGCCGCAGCTCCTTGTAGATGTCGTCGGCGACGAGCGGCAGGAGGTCGGGGGCGGCGCCCGGAGGGACGGGCGGCGCGGGCAGACGCTCGGCGGCGGGCTGCTCGGCCAGCCGCACCAGGCCCGAGGCCGCGACGGCGCCGCCCTCGCACACCTCGAACTCGCCGCTGCCGTCCAGCACGTTCACCAGGAAGCGCACGGGCGCATCGCGCGACATGATGGTAGCTCGTTTAAATTGGACGTTCTCAAGAATTATAGGTGTGTCCTCTAATTTGCGGTTGTGAATTTTCGCCATCGTCCTCCATACGAGCGTCTGTATAGACAAAAATAAAAAATAAAAAAAGGCGAAAGATTCACCTATCTTTTACAAGCATTTAACTGATACAAGAACGCACCAAGTAGCCAGTGGCGGGGAACAAGATGCGGCCATCGATGTTGTGTCCGGAGATGAAGTCGTCGTCGGGGCGCGAGAGGTCGTACTCGATGACGTTCTCGCCGGAGCGCGAGGAGGCGCCGAAGTTGGCGACGCTCCACTCGGAGGAATGGTCCCAGAGCACGTGCGAGGCGAGGCGGGGCGTACCGCGCGGCGCGGGCCAAGCCACGGGCGGGTAGAAGGCGGCCACGCGGGGCTGGGCGCCGGCGCAGTAGGCGCGCCCGGTGGCGGCCAGCAGATGCGCGGCCAGGTCGGGCGCGTCGCGGCGCAGCAGCGGCACGTGTGCGGCGAGCGGGCGGGCGCGGCGCAGCACGGCCTGCAGCAGCGCGTGCGGCGCCACCTCCACCAGCAGCGCGCGCTCCGGCACCTCGCGCAGCGCCTCCGCGAACCGCACCGGCGACAGCAGGTTGTTGACGTGGTACGCCGCGTCGCTCAGCCGCGCTGCCCGCACAGACAATTTAACAGTGGTAGAGCCCGCTTTCACATCTTCGTCTCTTCGTCTGATAAGTGTGCGTCCCGGAGGCCTAATTCTAGTCATCTTACCCTTCCCACCCTTTTTCATATAAGGAAAGGATGTGAAGCGAAGAAGACTTTCCGGATGAGAGGATGCATGGGAAGGGAAAATATTTTCTTTCTGTGCATCCCTTCCTCCGTCGATTAAAGGTAGGCAACGCATATGCAATCGCTATTTCAGGTGGGCGCTCGCTCGTTCGCCACAACACACGCATGACACACAGAATCGACTCTATTTTTCAGCCACAATGTATAGTAAAATTTCAATGGTTGTGATATATGTACTGGAGGCCATTACGGGCTCATCGCGATCGACAAGTTGACGACAGGAAAAGAGTAAACTAGTAAATGTTTTTAATATACTCTCGATTGTATATAAAAAGGTACCAATGTCCGAGTCCCACTGATCCTTAGGTAGCGAAGAGGAGAGCCAGCGACGAGAGCGCGGCTTGGGCTCGGGGATGACGCGCTCGAGGCTGCGGCGCAGCAGCGGCGCGGCGGCGGCGATGTAGCGGCTGTGGAACGCCACGCCCGAGCTGTTGACTCGGCGCGCGAACACGCCCTCCGCCGCCAGCTGCCCCACGAACCGCTCGATGGAGTCTGCCGGGCCCGACACCTGCGCACACGCACACGCACACGCACCGGGTATCACCACATGCCCAGCTCGGCAATGTATCAATTCCCCTTTAGATTCTGCACGCACCGTGACGCTGTCGGCGGCGTTGTGGCAGGCGGGCGCGATGTCGGGCGGGCAGCGCGCGCTCGCCTCCTCCCAGGAGAGGCCGACGGCCGCCATGGCGCCGGGCGGCAGGCGCGCGTCCACGATGCTGCGCCCGCGCCAGTACGCCGCCAGCACCGCCTGCTCCGCCGTCAGTGTGTCGTCCGCGTACGCGCAACCTGCACACGAGCTGACTCAACGTGTCGTCCGCGCACAACCGACCTCCACCTAATAACTACTGCCATTGCGTGTTTCATCCGACACTTTTATATTCGGGGCGATATACAAGTCCATTAAGAAAAAAAATCTGTAATTCAAAGGAAAGACCGAAACTGTACATTGAATTTTCTAAATTGAGATTCGAAAGTTCCGCACTGACCGATTTCTCCGACGGAGTGACCGACGATTCCCTCCGGCCTTAGGCCGAGTTCGCGCAGCACGTCCACCAGCGCCACCTGCACGGCGGCGATAGACACGAACGACGTCACCACGTCCTCGAAGGCGGAGTCGGGCGCGTCTGTGAGAACGTGCGTCAGGTCGACGCCGTGCGGGCGCAGCGCCGCCGCACAGCGCGCCACGCTGCGGGCGAACGACGGCAGGCGCAGCAGCGTGCGCGCCATGCCCGCCCACTGCGACCCCATGCCGGAGAACACGAACCACAGCGGCCGCGGCTCCGAGCTCTCGGCCTCCTGGACCTCCTCGACGGGCGGGGCCTGCGGCGACGGCTCGCCGAGTAGCCGGTAGCCGCGGAAGGCATGGCCCGAGATGTTGTGCGCGTGCACGGCATCGAGCATGGCGAGCAGATGCGCGTCGTGCGCGTGCTCGCCCGCGAGCTGCAGCAGGCGGCGTACAGCGGCCTCCGTGCGGCCCGACGCCACCACCAGCCGCGGCAGGCCGGCGGGCTGGGCGGCGGGCTGGGCGGCGGGCTGGGCGGCGGCGTGCGCCGGGGAGCGCGCACCCCGCTGCGACTCTAAGATAATGTGTGCGTTGGCTCCGCCGAATCCGAAAGAATTGACCGCCACAAGTCCGCCATCCCACGGCGTGTTTTTGTCGACCACCTGTAAACAAATGTTCCCATGGGTGAAGTAGGGTAAAGAGGAAATTAAACAATTTGAGAACTCGAACAAAAATTAACCGATATGGATGGTTACGGCAAATCATAAGTCAAATATATTATATTATAACTGCATGCAGACTTTTACTTTACTTATAAAAATACCTTTTCATAACCTCTGTTGGCTTCTGCATTCTACTTAGACAGGAAACGGATTAAAATGTGGTGTCCATCATTTACTCATTTATGTTCTGGATGGTCTGTGTATATATTTCATTATTACTAAAGCTAAGTATATGTATTATATATAAACACACCGACTCCGAACTACAAAATAGATATATAACAAGAAAAAAGAGAATTTTCTTACCTTCGAGGGTATTCAAGACATTATTTTGTAACTTTTTAGTGCATTTTGTTTACGAATGGCTATTTACTGTGAGAATATTGTTCTTTATGGAGTCAGCTTTACTTTTGCGTAAAGCAGCTTGCTGTTAAAAAACTAAATACCTGTATACGTCCATCACTTAGGGCAGGAATATCTGGGTTCGGTGTCTTGTAGTGCAAGTTAGCCGGGATGACGCCCTCCTCCATGGCGATGATGACTTTAGCGATCGAGCACAAGCCGGAGGCCGGCTCCGAGTGGCCCATGTTGGACTTGACCGAGCCCAGCAGCAGCGGCGTCGTCCGCTCCTTGCAGAAGAACTCAGCGATGGCGTTCACCTCCTGCGGGTCGCCCACCTGCAACCGCAACAGCGTCATCCCACCATTCGTGTCGTTCGTGTCACTCGAACCGAGCGGGCGATCTGCCGACGACGCATACCTTGGTGCCGGTGCCGTGCGCTTCCACGTAGACAACGTCCTGCGGCCGGAGGCCCGCATCCGCGAAGGTCTCCTCAGCAAGGCGGCGCTGCACGTCTCCCGAGGGGAAGGTAATGCCCTGCACCTTGCTGCCGTCGGTGTTCATGCGTGCGCCGCGCACGGTGGCATAGAGGCGGCGCGCGCTGCCGCGGCGCTGCAGCAGCACCACCACGGCGGCTTCGGAGCGCACGTAGCCGCGCCCGCCGGCGTCGAACGCCGCGCATCGTCCCTCCGGCGACAACATGCTCAACCGGTGGAAGTTGAGGGAGTTGGCGGGCTTGAGGCAAAGGTTGGTGCCGGCAACGATTGCGGCGTCGCACTGGCCGTCGCGCATTGCGGCCGCGGCCTGCGCGAGCGCGAACATGGAGCTCGAGCAGGCCGTGTCGACGGCGTATGAGGGGCCCTTCAGGTCGAACGTATACGAGATGCGGTTGGGGAACATGGCGCGGCAGCAGCCCGTCAGCGCGTAACCGTTGATCTTGTCCGGATCGGCGGTCCACATCTCCTCCGTCTCGGAGTTGGAGACGCCGACGTAGACGCCAGTGCGCGAGCCGCGCAGCTCTGCGGGACTGAGTCCGGCGTCCACGATGGCCTCGTGGGTCAGCTCGAGCAGCAGCCGCAGCTGTGGGTCCATCAGGTGCGCCTGCTTCGCGTGCACGCCGAAGAATGTCGCGTCGAAGTGCACCAGGTCTTTCAGTTTGCCGTTGCGCTCTGGCAGCCCGTGCAGCCCTGTAAGCACAATTCACGATATGGTACTGGATAAGTACGGGATGTGTCGCACCGCGCGGTACGCGGCTCCCGTTTTTGTTTATGGTTTACAATTTATACCTTTCTCTCTAACTTAAGTGTGTGTTGAATAGTCAAGGCCCGATCATACCAAAATACAAAGGCGTAAAAAAGTTTTATTGTCCTTGCTTACATCCTTGTAATGAAAACTCATCAAACGCGCTAATTGATATCATAGTGTCGTTCCGTAAAGATTCAATTCACGATTTCCAAGCAGCATTAATATTTTATTTTATTTGTAAATGTGTTGTCTATCGTATGATTTTGTTTTTCAACACCTCGCTAGCATTGACTAGCTGCTAGTTTTATTTTGAAATGACAATATATTGTATATCTATATATCTTAAGTATTCGCTTTAGCATATTTACAGAGTTGCGATGAAACGTTCAATGTAGCGGTAATATATATTTATGTGATACATGTGATACTGTTAATGCTAACACTAGATCTAATTGGCTCGGACGAAACACTATAGTAAACGGAGACACATAAAATTTTTACATCATTAAATATATTTTTCAGTATATTTGATAAAATAAAAGTGTATTATGTAACATTTATATACATATAAGACGTATTGTCGTGAGACCGGCGCGATCTTTACGACACTCGTGCGGTGGCAGTAAAGGCAGGCAATGCGCAGGCCCCGTTTATGTAACCGGCGGGGCGGCTCGATGGCGTCCGGGGCCCGTAGTAGTTAGCCTATGTATTTGAAACAGGCTATGTACTCAGTCAGCACCCAGCATCGGCAGCTATCGCGCAGATCCGCTCCGCGGTTTACCTGTTTGTTGGACACATGTTGTCGTCTCATGGCTCTAATGGCGGGCGTGGCGATCACGATGACGTCACCACACAATGCTGCTGACCACGTGGCTGACACTATCTATCTTGCCTGCTACTAGCAAACTGAAGTAATATTGCGTAATGAATTGCAGAGGACTGACGACAGGTCATGGACCTAGCTAGCTAGTATACAAATAATAATATAATACATTCATATTATGATCTATACAGTTCATAAATTTATTATATAATTATCTGAATATTATAAAAATAAATATAAAAAGCTTAGCCATATCGCGGAAAAATACGGGAATCATTTCTTTGAGTAAATTAAAAGGTAATGTAATAAGGAAGGCGATTGAATCGGATCGGAGCAGGAAATTATATTTCTGGTTATACTTTACATTTTTTAATTCTACGCTGAAGAAGTATTATAGCAGACATCATTGAATTTACACTTAAAAAATAAGATAGGAAATGAAATAAAATATAATTTTGGAGAATTATACAACGATTAGTGAAAATCGTAGTCTTTTATAGACGGAGAAGTGTTCACCCCGCCCCTGTAGTAGGTCGGTACTATACTGCACATTATGAGGTCGACGGCGGCCGGGACAAACAGGAAAATAATAAACAAATCCAAAGACGAAGGTCGCATACATCTTGTAAACAACATAATGTACGCGCAGGAAAATCATCAAGATAAATGCCGACCACTGGTTTAGGTATCGCATGTCGTTGCGCAACCCTGCACTGCGCCAGGAATCAGGAAAATTCGGGTGTGTCACATCTGGCGAACGAGCAACTTACGAGCTATTCGCGGGCGCGAGCTAAGCGCTTGCTGCTCGAAAATTCCTTTGAGTTTGCGAGCGGAGAGCAATCCGTGCAAAGTTGCCGCGGCAACCGCTACTGAGCCGCCAGCAATAAAGTACATTAATTTGTTTGACTTCATTGATAGCTTTATGGAATCTTTATTCTATTTTAAAGCAAACTGCTAAGTAAATCTTTCGATACGCTTTGGTATGTATAATATAATGCTGGTAACGTACAAAACTACAACTTATATGTTCTTTCATTTTAATTAGCTGATAATAATAATAGTAAATGTATCTTTGTGTAATCCTCCGTTGAATCGTTATATATTTTAACTGACCAATTTTCCTAATGTAGCACTGGCAGTCTAGACAAAATGCATTTGCTTCGAAACGATTCCATAGCGAAAATGAAAATGTATGGAACTGAGTCGCGACAACAGAAATTATTGTCTGGTTCTATACAAACGAATTATCTTAAATAGATACACAATAATTGTAAGATATATACATATTATATTTCTTTTCAGTTTATGTAAATAAGTACTATTAGCATTTTATTACTTTTTACATGTTTTATTACAAAATGCGTTAAAACGTGACTATTATTGTTAAAATGACAATGCGAACTTCATTATTATAAAGTATTTAAAATTCAAGAGCAGCAAAAATGTCGAATATGTTTGACTTTTGAGCCAGGAAATGACAATTAAAAGTTACTCCGCAACTTGGTCGATTGATAATGGCACAGATTTAGAAGATAGACGATTTAAGCCAACTTACCTTATTCAAAGTTGTTTCCTTTAACCGCTAGAGGGCTTCAAATTTTGCAAATTATTTTATATCTATTAAAATATATTAAAAAGTATTATATATATTTTATTCATATAAAAACACGGTCTTTGTTGCATGAACTACACCTTTTTTAAACAAACCTTTGTCGTAAAACCTACAGGATGCTCGCGAACGCGAATACCGGAAATAAACATCAATCATATTTTGATTTCGCCAGCGGTTCTGTCACAAATGCGTTTTTCTAAAATCTTATGCGTTTAATTCTTTTACATGAACAATAAGTTACTTAGCGTATAGTAAATTTTGATAAAATTTCTAGTAACGTTATCTCGTAGAACTAAAGTTTAGCGTACTATGTAGGTACTTCGTAAATTTTATTTTGTGGTAAAACCGCTGGGCGAATCAAATTTTTAAAAGAGAATAAAAATCATGTAAATGAAATTAGCAAAAATATGATTGATTTTTGTTTGGATATTCGTGTTGTCCAGCCCCCTGTAGGTTTTATGACAAACGACTGTTTTACAAAAAGGTGTAGCTTATGCAACAAAAACCGTGTTTTTTTTAACATGAAAAAATCTATCTATAGTTTTTGTTACATTTGAATAAATGTAAAATAATTTGCAAAATTTAAAGCTTTCTAGCAGCTAAACGAGGCAACTTTAGATAGAGGTAAGTTGGGTTAAATCGTAATTTACACTTCATTCCCGGACAACCCTTATATTTTTCTGTAACTATAGCACCATGTATAAATTAAAGTTTATAAATAGAGTGATAAAATCAACTTCAAATGCATTTTTACTATGGCGTCATCGGAGTACTAACCTGCTCCAAAACTATCGAACGGTTCTTTGATACTCAGAAACACAAGTAAAGTTAATCTTATCTATAACATAAATAACACTATCAAATCATTAACACATGAAAATACTTCAGAAACCAGGCATAAGAGGGACAATCACTTGAATGTCTAAATGTGAAAAGAGCGTATTTTACACGACATACAATATTCAGGGGTGCTGAAAACATCAATAACCCGGGTTTGAGCCATTTGCGAGATGAGATGCAAGACAAATCTTTTGTAAATGAAGCACCGTTAATGAAGACAACTATACACACTATGTATATTTCTTGGGAGCCGCGATACCAAATGAGCAACTGCAAACCTTCGTATCTTATATTGATCGCAAGATAGAAAGTAGTAGGAAACGATGAAGACTCACCTGGTGTCCAGCGCCGGTCGTCGGCGGTCACAAGGTCGACGCCGGCTAACAGGTGGCGCGCGAACTCATCCACATTGTCGGACTCGGGCAGGCGACCCGACAGGCCTGTCAGAACAACGTCGTCGGGCGACGCCTGCGCGCCGTTCACCATCGCGCTGGGCATGTTGCAGCCACACGCACTATCTGCAACACGACACACATCGGTCAGAGTTGGGCAGCCGAAGTCACCGGCGGACACGGTTCGCACCACACACCTGCGCCTCGCGTCGGTAGTTAACAGGAAGCGAAGTGAACAAGAGCGCGTGCGAGGTGATCGCGAGTGGGCACAGGCGGAGAGTGAAGCTGCTCCTCGCCGGCGGCCGGTTAAAAGGGCGCGATAGCGGGGTCCCGACCTCGCGCCGAGTTTCCACGAGACCCCGAGTCCGCCTTATCGTGGCGCAAGGACGCGCAAGGTCGGCGGGCTACCTCGGGGCGGCGGGCGGCGGGCGGGGGCGCACCTCGTCACGACCGCTTCGACCGCGCGCACTATCGCCGAGCGCCCCCTGACCCGCCGTTGCGCTACTCACATCACACGCGCGCGAGTGCAAATCACGCGCCGCCGCTGCCGACAGGGCACGTGGCTCCACCTGCCGACGCGCGGCCATACCCTTCTTACTGTCCCTTCGGCATCATCTATCATCAATGTCATACTTTAAACATTTGGCGCGCTTTAGTTACATTATTAGGGGAGATGACACAGTATGTTCGAAAGACTAAGCATTGACCGAGATAAGCTACTTACCCATCGCTACCTAAAACATGCAAAACATTTTTAACGTACTTTTTGTTTTTTATACGTAAGCGCATAGATAGCTTAGAAAGCTACGGACGGAGTGTTTCTTTTAAGATTGAAGTTAAATCGTACGACCAGTGTCGAAATATTATTGGTAGTGTACATGAGGCAAATGTTCCTGTATACATAACGCGACTAGACGTCCCGCTTATATTATTATTACGAGTCCCGGTGTCCCCGATAAGAATGCCGGGTTTTCAGTGTTCCGTACCTCGAAATGAAAAAAAAAAAACAGAACCCTTATAAAATCACCTTGTTGTTCGCCCGTCTGACTATCCAGACCCTTTTTTCAGGGACGCGTAAAGGTATCAAGCTGGACTTTATATCAAATACTCAGGTCTGCTGTCGCTTGGTGCTGTGAATCAAAACTTTTAAGCCAATGTAATCAAAAGATACAGTCATTTATGTCACAAATTTTTCGACACTCGCAAGGGAATCACAACCTACAGGGTTCCTCCCGTGAACTTAGAATCTTGAAAATTGGCAATAAGTTACCGTTAATTTTTAGTTACATCATATATAATTTTTAAAAGTTATAAATTTATTACAATTTTTAACTATGACTCGATTGTCTTGATAGATGAACTTTTACTTATACCTACAGGTTTATACGGAACCCTCATGGCGCGAGTCTGGACTCGCACTTGGCCAGTTTTTTTTAACTGCGTGAAAATGTAAGCAGTTGAGTTGGTCGACGCGAGTTGAGTGTGAAGTCGAGATCACGTCGTCGGTCAACCCATCTGAGAAAACCCAGTTCAAATTTCAATTTTTAAGGCGAATTTAAAAAAAAAAAAAGTGCCAATAGTTTCAAATTTATTAAAAATCATCACCAGTTATTATTCATAGGTACTCAGCTTAAAGCAAAGCCTCTGATACTAAACGTTTCGCATATATGTATTTCTTTATTTCTTAACTTAAGCTTACGCATTGACTATATGTTAATTACCTAAAAAAAAACAATGTCCCGTGTTGAATCAAAAAATAAATAGTCACGTTATGTATACATTATTGAAAAAATGCCAAATTGGAGAAATGTAGTGTACAAAACTTGCCGCGGACGAGAGCGAGAGCGTGCCCGTGATCCCGTCCCGATGCGTTGGAGGAACAGAGGGGTTTAGTGGGTATGCCTCCGCTATGGAGGAGAATCGCACATAACTACCGCGTCCCCCCCGGGGCGCGGTAGTACAAAACTTAAAGGTAAAATATACTTAAACATTTGTTAAAATGTTGAGTATTAATTGTTTAAATTTCGTGAGCACCAATAACACCAGTCCCCCTCACTCTAAAGAGCCCTGATGGACTGGAAGCTGGCTGCGCCGAGCGCCGAGCGCCGACACCGGACACCGACGCGTCAGCTAGCTTTTCCATATATTTTTTTAAAACATTGTTATTTGATTATTTAATTAATCTTAACAAATTGAAATCCATTAAGTTGGTGGTGGGTAAATGTAATGATAATATCGGGGAAATTTACACGCCTCACGTTTAGGTTTCTGTGCATAAAAGTGATCCTCCAATACTCCAACTAGATTGTATAAATATATCTGTTTGTACGTAGGCGTTGTTGTGTGTCAACGGTATATACATTTTAAATCGTTAGTTTCTGATTCCATAATCTCTTATAAAATAATACTGTTTTCGTTGTTTTTCAAAGATAATGAGAGTTATAACGATATGTTTTATATAGCTACAGCTATATGTTTCACAATTAACATGGTCCTGTGAAGCACAGTCATGTCATCAAGTAATATATGTACATATTAGCCACAATGTTGTTATCTCCAATATATTATATGATAGCTAACTTAATATTATATATAACTAAATTTTGCACTGAATAGTTCTAGGCACTCGGCACAATCAGGCGCATCTGTGCGCCAATACAAATATTTAGTCTGTGGTGGTCAATAACAATATACATTATGTATTTTGAAATGGTAAAATGGATAATTGTATAGGTTACATAAATAATATCATAATATTAAAAATAAGTTTGATATTGGATTCCACGGCGACAAAGTCGCTGCGCTGGCACAGCTAATGGTCTTATGAGAATAAGTAGCGCTATCAGCAGTCGGCCATTCGACCAATAACTACAACGACTTGCGCTAACGCAATTCCTCAACTTGACATGATCAGGTGCCATGAATGAACGCGCGCGGTGAAACCAGAAGAGGCACAAATTCCAGTTTTCGTTTGCATCAGCGATGCTGTGGTGTCAGCGAACGCAACAACGTCACGATGAACTTGCTCCGGCGCCGCGTACACACACACGCCACTGACCTTGAACCAGAATACTGTTTATTAACGGATCAACCGATTTGGATATGGTATTGTATTGGATGTGGTATTATAAATTGTAGTAAGCACCGCTTATATCGCAGCCAATTTAAGCGAAATTAATTTCGGATGTTCGGTACCCCATTATATATGAAACGTGAAATTCTCCATGGACACCCACCCTATTTGGAAAGCGAACTATTCTATCTTAACATGTATAATGATGAACCTCTTCAGACCTTGAGGAGATAGACCTTGACTATGTAGTTAGAGAAACATCTACGCAAAATTACAAGCTTTTAGGTGCGGTGGCTAGGTCTGTGCGTCTGCCACTGGATAATAAGCTTAGAGAACATAGAAGACCTTAATAGCTGTTTGAACCCAATATATGTTGCACGATTCTCTGCACCTCTTAACAGCGGGCTCTACCACGCTTTAACATCTTCACAAGAATTGGCCCGGCGCGCTCCGGGAAATACCACGAACACACAGAAGACAGGCGTGAAGTGGAAGCAATTCCAAGTTTCGTCTGATGAGCGTGCGTCCCGGAGGCCTAATTTAGTCCTCTTTCCCTTCACACCCTTTTTCTTATAAGGAAAGAATGGGAAGTGGAAGTGGACTTTCCGGATGAGAGGATGTATGGGAAGGGAAAACATTTTCTTTCTGTGCATCCTCTCCTCCGTCGATTAAAGATAGATTTGCGAATGTCTATGGGCAACGGTCACTTCGCTATTTCGGCGATTTCAGGTAACCCCTCGCTCATTTGCCAACTTATGACATAAAAAACCTCTCAATTTATTTTATTTTTTGTAAAAAAAAATTATAAATCAGATTTTCGACTAAAATTTTATGCGTGCGACCAAATTTCAGAGTACTTTTTCTTGAACAAGCCTAATAAATAGGCTTTCTTACCATTGTACTTCTTTTTAATGTTAGATAAGAAAATAATACAATTATTGAACATTTTCAAAACCCCGTTTGATACGGCATTTTTGAAAAAAAAAACGTATATAGTAAATTTTTTGTTTTTTTATATTGGCTGGGAACCGGCCGTGACCGCGGTCCGACCATCCGCTTGGAGTGCGGAGCGCGCGGCACGCGGCGCGAGGCCGTCCCCTCGCATTACCTACTTCAGCTCATGACGACAATGGTCAAAAGGAAAGTGATTTCTTTCAATGAGATCACAATACTCTATCAACACAATAGTTAGTTCACTGACCACAGTATAAATTGTAAATGTAAGATGGTAAAAGATCAACACAACAACAAGAAGAACAAAATTCCTCGATCGAAAATAAGTAACTTTTTAAACGTACTTAATTCTATCTAAAGCTGCACACCGTTGGTGTTGATGGAATGCATGAATAAAGTAAACAGAGACGCGTCAAATTCTATACAAGGCCACGATGAGAGTAAACTATATACTATACGATATTTTCTTTAGAATAACTAAGAATATGGAATGGTCCTTGCTTTCTTCTAGTAATTTAGTTAAAATGTGAGACAAAGTGGAATAATATCGTAAATGTTTTATTCAGTTAACGGAAATCTGTTAAATCGTTATCAATAATTTCTAAAATCGCCGAAAATGTGTTAAATAAATGATACTCCACACATTTCCTAGGAAATCTATAACACATACTAGATATCAATGTATATGCGGAGATAGCGAATTGTACACTTTAAATATAATATATATAAATATATAAACTTTGTAATTTATTATAAAAATCTGTGTTACGTGTACAAAAACTTTTTTCATATATTTTATTCTCAGATAACTTGTTTAAAAATGTGTTTTAATTATTTTATTCACGAAATATATTACATTTTTTCATACTTAACGCGAAATCACAATAATTCCTAGGAAAAGTATACATTTCCCAGGATATGTGAAAAGTAAATAATCTTTAAAACAATAATATATCATACCTTTCCTAAACAGCTTTGGAATTCTTCACTTGTCCTAGGAATTATACCTAGGTTTCATACATTTCTACTAACAGCCATTTGAAAAGATGGTTTTGGTTTGACGAACCACATTTATGTCGAACAAACTTTTGTTAAAAATCAAAGAGAGACTTGCAAATAACATTTTCGGTCACGTTTTTGCATCTGTCTGTACAATTATAGTCATTTTTTTTCACGAAAAACCAATTTTAGAAATTTTTGGCTGCCTAGCTGTCTGTCCGTCAGTCTGCGTGGGTTCCGCGTAATTTCCTGAAACGGCAGGACCGATTTTGGCGGGACTTGGACTTCTGACTAGAAGGTAGGTAGCTGATGTTTTCGGGAGTATAACTTGGGCTATTGTTATTAATTCCACGTTGACGTAGTCATCAAGTCAACCCTTGACGGTGTCGGTTGTAGTGGGAATCAAGCCCGTCTGCCAATATTTTTCGTGACTAATTAAAAACAATTTTAAAATTCTTACTATGCTTGTAAATACCAGCTTTCCATAATAAGATTGTAAACATTCACATTTATATTACTAGTAAGATTATAAAATCAGCAATATAAAAATTTGGTTTTAGTTTTCACCGTACTATAAGGGGCTCTTAAGGGGGAAGTTTAAGGTATACTGAAAATATCACATTTTTCTTGTCCCTTTTTCTATTATTTTCTTAAAAAGTTAAATCTTTGTCATAACATTATTACATTAGGAAAATGTTGTTCCGTATACGGACGGGCTGCTGTGCTGAAACACCAGTATGACTCACCATCCGGTCGCCAAGTTTTTTTTGTTGTAACAATCACACTATTGATGAGTAAATAAGATAATTGCACATTCTTAACATGCATATTCGCGTACTTACATAAATGTTAACGGAGACTATCGCGAGGTATTAATAATCCGGTTTTTGTTTGTGAATCGTCTTCGTGCAAAGCGACCCGCGCCCTATTCATCAGATGCACCTCACACTTGCGGCTCGCGGTACCGGGAAGCCCGATATGTTGCACGGGGCGGCGCGCCGGACTATCGACCGGCGTTAGCTTCGATTACTATAACGTTACAGACGGCACGGGCAGCGGGCGGCCGGCGCGAGACTGACTGCTACGCGGCGCGACGCGACACGCGACGACAGCGGCGGGAGCGAGAGCGACCGCCGTGCGAATCGAGCGGCAGAGCGCAGTAGGGGCGCGGAGGCGCGGGGGCGCGGGGGCATTCGTTGCCATGGTACGAGATCAGGCCACGTGCCGGACGGGCCAATGGCGGCCGCGCGTGCACGCTGCGCAGTCGTGCCGGCGCCGTGTCGTCACTCGTCACCGTCACAACGTCACTCCGCCGCTCGTAGCCACTAGCCAACTGGTCATACCATGTTGCCCATAAATTTTTCTGCTGTCAAGTTGCATATCTCTTCTTTTAGGTCATTTGTCTATGATCTATCGGTGTACGAATGACCGTGCAAGTTGTTCCCATGGCAGTCGTCCATTTCATAAAATTGCCTTTTTTTATAGACCGACTAGAATAATAAATGAATATTTATCAAACTGATCCACTGGTCAGTTCCACTGAACAATATAAAAACCTAATCAGCGAGATCTGTTAAGCCGTTCCGGGGATACCTTCAAACAAACATCCATCCATCAAAATATTCGCATTTATAATATTAGTAAGTAAGATGTGAATGTTTGGATGTATGGATGTTTGGTGTAAGGTATCTCGAAGAAGGACACATAGGCTACTTATTAAGTTCTTCTTTTGTAAACTGCGCGCGGACCGAGCCGCGGGTGACAACTAGTTTATAAAATTAGTAAGAAGTAAGATATACTTTGTTTTATTGTTCTTAATATATTATTAATTAGTGATTTAAAAATGTATTTTTTATTAAACCGTACTAAAAATGGAACAGAAAATGTTGATGATAACCCTTAAATAATTAAACTATGATAAAGCTTAGGATCTAAATAAACATACCTATCTCTTATTGATTTTTTAATGTAATATAGCGCTCCTGGGTAGCGGAATGTGAGAATGCTGTAAATAAAACTTTTGATACGATAAGCTTATCTTACTTCTTACTAATATTATGCAATAATGCAAAAGTTTAGATGGATGTATGTTTATTTATCTATTGGAAGACCAACAGTCATTTTTACAAATTAAGTAAAACAATAGTTAGTTAGTGAAACAATTATAGGTCCTCGCCGATAGTGGAATTTTACACAAATGTTTTTGCGCGAACAAATAATTTTAAACAAAAAGTTAAAAAGCACAAAAAAGAATTATAAGATTACAAAAAAGAAAAGTAAAAACTTGAATTTAGTTTAATTATGTTTGTTTTTAAGTTTATTACTTTGTTTTTAGTGAAAAAATTCCCATAAAAAGCCTGCTTTATAGCATTACTTGTAATTTAAATACACCTAAAGTGGAACATTTAGAGTGATTATTAACAAAGAAGCCAGCTCGCAAAATAAATGAACTTTGTCGATAGTTAGAAGATGCCATAGGAAGATGAATAGGAGTGTGATGGCGTGCTGATTTCTTTGGTACATTAATTGATATTTTAGAGAGAAGAGAGGGACAGTCAATACTAATAAGATTATGTCTGCAACTTCGCGTCGAACAACAAGAGGGTGAATATGAAATTAACCGCATACTCCTACCTACACACTTGACTGGCGTACTCGAGTATGCTGCGTATAGGTTTTCGCTTCCTTGAAGCTCTGTGACGCACGCATTACTAATCTAAGTGCCTTATATACTTTAGACATAATGGTCTCAATATGGTTATCAAACAATTATTTGTGGTGGTGGATAACACCCAAAGAAAAAGTAAATATCTTGATATCGTCTGCAAAGCATAGTACCTGTGAATGATGGAAACACTTATCTATGTCGTTTATAAGGATAAGGAACAACAGAAGCTCGAGCAAGGAGCCCTGCGCTATTCCGCTAGGCAATGGTATCCAACTAGATATATAGTTATTTATGACAACGGCCTGCGATCCATTGGATATGTACGAGGAAAACCATCTAAGGAGGTCTCCCCGTATGCCCATCAGGTGTAGCTTGTACAGCAACACCCCATAGTCAATTCGATCGAAGCATTTGCTATAATCTGTGTAAACGACATCCCCTTTGTCCATCGCATCAGTTATGAAGTCGTTAAGCATAACGAGATTGGAGGTGGTCGACCGACCTCGAAGAAACCCGTGCTGGACGTTACTAAATGAGTGTTTCATGGCCGCGTATAGCTGATTGTAATTAACCTTTTCCAGCACTTTAGCAAGTATACACAATTTAGAGACTGGTCTATAATTGTTCACATCAGTTCTCGAACCTTTCTTATAAATAGGCGCAACGTAACGTACGCACATTGCCATATTGATGGGACAGTATACACATGGACAAGGATTTTCGGAATAATACGGTAACAGGGATAATGTTTGTTTCAAGTTATCTCCAGAACTGCTGAACGGATCTCTATGAAATGTGGCATGCATAAAGAACATAGTCTGGAAGAACACATAGGCTACTTATTATGTTTTTTTTTAATTTTGCGCAGACGGAGTTGCGTCCTGCATCTAGTATACCTTTAAATAAGAATGTGGTCCAAATAAGACATAAGTGTTATATTGCTCTTAATTAGCCAATAAATTTTTTGAAAGATAATATGTGGATGTGGTGGGGATAATAATAGCATAGTGATCCACATAAGTAAGCCTGCATGTTTACTTTTTCCAACAATATTTTAGTAACCATAAAAGACTTTACATCTAAAAAAGTAACTAAAAAAACATTTATGTACATTAAACACAAAACAAAAATAAAATGAGAAATAATTAAGTGACAGAAGCGACCATCACCTCCGCCTCCGCCATCACGAATTGACGATGACAGGAAAGACGAAGTTCGCTGCTTATTATGCGGCGCAGTAAATCTAATGAAAAGATAAAACGTAGTTAGTTATCGGTGGACGCGGCGACCTTGTGATGTAACGCTGTTCGGTTATTTATGCAAATGTAAATGATTAGCATTTATTTACGTCATCGCGCATTCATAAATATGTGTAAATTTCCACCACGATGGGAGTAAGCAGTCGCAGAAGTCGTCTTATGATAGTTGCCGATATCCTGACAGCGCGGGGCTGACCCCGCACGTTTCGGCAGACAGGAGAGGATGCGACAGAGCTGAACTACTTGAGTACATCAAACAGCGATTGCACTTTCATTTAAAATAGTGGAAACCGTTTACCACAATATGAACATACTTCTTTAGTTATTATTAATTTTTTGGATGCAAATCAACGTTTCTCCAATTAGTTACGGCAAAGATGATGATGATGTAGCGATGATCGCGGGGCCAGCAATGATGATGATGATGATGACTCATCGCTGTCGTCATTATGTAATAAAATAAAGTTGCCCTTTCGGTCGCCTCGCCGAGTCCATCCTCAAACCCCCTCCCTCCCTCCCTCATATTCTTCAACAAAACAGAATGACCAAAAGTTTTTGTAATTTAGTCGAAATGTTCACAATTAACTAGTCGAGACCTATGTATTATAATAAAATACTCCACTTATTACTGAACTGTTTTAACCAGATCGCAACCAACCAACCAACGCAATATGATATCAGTAATAAGTTATAGTTGAATAATCATGTTTTTATCCTTTTAAGGAAAACAAAATGTTAAAATATTTTCCCTGGAATAGTTTTAGATAAGTAATGCCGCTTTGTGAGAGGTGACTATTTAGATGTTCTCTCAACTTATTTGAAAGCTTGTGCTTTTCATATTTGTTATAAAGTGGCCAGCTGCACAAGACCCAGCATTCGCCTGGAGCAACCAGGTGTGGCAAGGTGCAGTACAATACAGCACAGGGTAATGTCACGTTGTCAGGCCGAGCCGCGCGTCACTGCTCGCAGGTCTTCGCGTGCTAATGTTATTGCCGGTGGTGCCACTTCGTACCAATTACGCAATTATTAATTGCTACTTACGTTAAAACAACAACAATGTTTGTATTTAAAATTGTGTAAGAGACACACAATGCCTTATTAAATATCCAAGGCCAAGAGATAATTTGCACTGAAACAATGATGGGGTCGTGAACATATTATAGAGTGCGAGCAGCGACGCGGCGCGTGCGGTGCGTGCGGTGCGTGCGGCGCGTGCTTTCCGACCCCAACACTAGTGACCCAATTACTTGATTATTCTTCATACATACACACACACAATGGTACGTAACTACAAATTATAATAAGGAAATAAATGACATTTCGACCTATACTTATATTTTAAAAAATATACTTTTTAACCAACTGACTAACTATTATTGCTATGTTTATTGATATATCACCGTTGTTTAAAATGGTTTAAATTTTCGTTTACGAGAACTTAAATTAATTTATTTATTTATTTCAAAAATAACTGCATAGCATCCTTACAATATACATACAACCAATTTGACACTATACACACTTTACATAACAGTTTATACGATAACATATTTTATAATAACACTAATTAATAAATAGTAATTACACATAACAATGACAAATAAAAAAAAAACAAAAAAAATACATAGATAAACAGTGCAAGGATATATAAACGCGTAACTAAACATCAATATTCAAACGTCTTCCACAAATCTGTACGCAGCCTCTGTGAATTTTGACTCGCTGCAACTAAATAAATCTATATATATGATATTGAGAAGCCGTATAGCCCGCACTATAGAAGCATTTTCCAGTAAATTCGTCTTAGCGGTATTTAAGTAGGTATTACTGATATAAGGAAATTCACGTACAGTCAGCTGCATAAATACCGCAACAGACACGATATGCAAATATATAGGTACCCCAAAAGTAATCAATTATATAAGTACGACAAAAGTCCTCAAATTAATAGATACAATCACTCTGGTCAACGCGATATTTTTTACCAGTAATAACAAACATGAGTAATAAACAAAATACATGAAACCCGTCCCTTTCATTTGAAAGAAACATCATCTTTCAAATGAAAGGGACGGCCAACGCTTCATCTTCTTCATTTTGATTTAAAATAGGAAAGAAATCCCCAGTCCAAGGCAATTTCAAAAAGTACCCAATAACTGCGGCGATAGTGTTTCAATTTCAGAATTTCATGTAAGGCTTCGATATTAAAATGCTTAAATATAAAAAAAAAATTAGTGGCTTGGGGTTTGAACCGCCGACCTTACGTACAACGGCGGGGAACGGTAAGGCCACGAGACTAAACTAGCATATTTGATGACAAGCTTAAATTTTATGTTGGTTTTATCTATCTAATATCTGTCACCCGGGACGAAAACTTGTAGTAAATTTTGAAAAATGGTTTGATGCAAAGTGTCAAATGAATTTAACAGAAGTAGTTTATTCAAAATTGTACTACAAGTGTATAGAGATAGAGTTCAATTTTGTCAAATGTAACGATATTTTTGCACACCTTGACTGCTTCGTTACTTATGACGCTGTGGCTACTACGATATTTATGGGCACCTTGCATGTACTCATATATTTGACGCTGTGTATGTACCGATGTATTTGAGCAGGGTGAATGTATCTATTAATTTGAGGACTTTTGTTGTACCGATATAATTGATTACT
>NW_013531704.1:34378-36525 GCF_000836235.2 Papilio xuthus
ATGATAACTGTTTGTACAACCAGAAATATAAATACTTAACGAAAAAAATCTATTATATTTTTTTCAATAACTACAACTAGCTGCCAAAGGTGGGCATTAACTCGTTAATCCGTTAATCGTTAATTAACCCTTCTTTGCATGATTTTTTCTATTTTTTTAAAATAAATCAGGGTGATGTAATTAATGCTCTAGATTAAAGAAAAAATATTAAAAAAAATTCTAGTGTAAATGAAAATATGTATTATGTAAAAAACAATATGATGGAAATTTACATCATCATGCATTGTCGCATATTTAGCTCAGTACTAAATAAATAAAAAATATAGTTTACTCAATCTTCTTTATTCCTTATGATAATTTAAAAAACAATTATTATTCTTATTTTAGAACAAATTGACGCCACATTTATTACACGAAATTGTGGAATAGCCTTTACATTTGGGAAATTTGCACCGGAGTGAGCCACCTACATTTGGCCAATGTTCAGCACCATCTTTTCTTATGTCTTTTGGAGGTGGTGGAGCCAGAGAACCTTTTCTTTTTTTGATTGTAATTCTTCTTCTAGTACACTGATACTAGGACGCCCACTTTTAGCTTCTTTGGTGGTTCCTCTGTTGCATAGCACAAAGGCCAATTCATTTCTGAATTGTCCCATTGTAAGCAGACTCTTTTTAGGTTTACCTCTTTCTTGAGTTTTTTTTTATAAACAATCAAAGAGTTACTACAGAGAGAACTACAACATTTCCTGTTGCACCAAGATCTGGTTCATTTGGGAGTTTCTCTGTATTCCCTTGTCCAGAATATACCTCAGACTTGTGGGCATATCCCATCAAATCACAGAGAACATATAATTTGAAGCCCCATAAATGGAGCTTCTAAAGCAGATACTTTTAAAAAAATTCCCTATTTTGGTAGAACCCATCTGTTCATCCACAGAAAGTCTTTGATTCATTGGCACTGTGGCAAAGCTCTCATTGAGAGGTTTGATAACAGGGCGGATTTTATACAGCCTGTCATGTTCTGGATGACCTATAGGTTTGTGAAGATCATCGTTATTAAAATGTAATGATTACTTTATTTTCTCAAACTTGTTCAGTGGCATTGTTGAAGAAATGGGCTCATATCCAAACTTTGGTGACCAGTATGGTCTTGTGCTAGGAAATTTGATTACTGACATGTATAATAATATACCAAAGAACTTATACAAATCATATTCTATAAATGTTGGAAGAAGTTGATGGGTGAGAGGGTTCTTGATCTTCTGTTTCTACCAGAGGAAGATCAATGTCAGCAGTTTCATCAACATCATCATCATCATCGTTCTCCTCTTGCAACACTCTTATAACTTCATCAGCATCGCGGTTTTCATCATCGGAATCTTGGTCCTCAAGGCCATCTTCTGAGAGCCAATCGCCTTTTTACTAACTAAGATAATTTTCAATATCTCTTTCATTCAAGTTTCCCTAAAAAACAACATAAAATAAACATTTACAAAAAAATGTTTGCCATACATTACAAGTGAAGTTACTGCATAGTGACGTAAATTTCCATCACATAATTTTCAGAAATTTATTCACAGTGTTTTGATGTAAATTGTACATAAAATAATAAAAACATGAAAACAAACCTTTTTTCCATTCATTTTCATTTTTATTGTATTTTTATATCTCCGTTTATTTCCAAAAAAAAATTTAAAATCTCGCTCCTTTCTTCCAGTCACAAGAAACAGCGGAATTACAAGTTCTAGGGCTGATAATTCACAGGGACGTTTGCTATTTTTTAACAACTGCGTTTTCTTGTACGCAATAGTCGCTTAAAAAGTTGCCACCAACAACAAATTTACAGTACAAGGGTTTTGAGTACCTTTTTTTGTTGACTAAATATTATGATTGAAATTTCCATCACCATGCAAAGAAGGGTTAACGAAGTTAAAATGTTTGTTACCGGATTAATTTTTAAGTAAACTACAAAAAGTGTTAGTTTAGACCGTTAATCGTTAACATTAGACACTTGGTGATATAATGTCGTTTTGTTTAAATTACGCGCCACGCTACGCTCGAAACACTGTCACGTGAACCAGAACGAAAACCAGTTCGATATATATTATTTGTGAACGCAACCCTTCTAATGGTCGGGGATGCGCGCAC
>NW_013531704.1:37392-43855 GCF_000836235.2 Papilio xuthus
GGGGCAGGCCGGCAGCCCGCAGCGCCGCGCACGCCGACAGCGCCGCGTAGGGCGCGCCGCCAGCCGCGCAGTCGTCCAAGGCATCGGGCGCCTCGCTCGCCTGTGTACGTTACCGACGTAGCGCATGGATTAGTTTGTTCACAAATCATCCCCAATTTGGAAAAAAAAAATTGGTTAAGTATTAGTTTCGCCAAATGTTGTACCGTGATGTTTTGTTCGTAATGTTAATTGTCGTTTGTTTGATTTGAGGTGTGGATGCGGCAGTTACCCAGCGGTCTCTGACGACGATGTAGTCGGCGTGCGCGCCGGGCCAGTGCGGCGGCACCACGCCCCAGACGCGGCGGCCCGCGCGTAGCCGGCTGCCCGCACCCGCCGCCGCCACCTCGCCGCAGAAGTCGCGCCCCACCACCAGAGGGAATTCCACGTCCGCGCCGCGCAGCGCCCTTAGCGCGTTAAGGGCGCGCGCCCCGTAGCCCCCTGCGGCCCACTTCGCCTTAGCTTACAAATATCTACCAGTGGACGATCTACTTTCTCCTTCGAAGAGTTCCAATGAAATGGATATGGATATGCAGTCAAATCTTAATAAGCGAGGAACTTCTATTAGCGACGGTCATTATGTGGTCCCGATGAACGACCTCTATAATCGAGAAAAATAGGGCGGTTCTTTGGACTCTTGCATATCCAGATTAGAGTGTATACCTCCGAAAAATGCTACCGGTGGTAGGTCAAAACGTACGCACCGACCATGGCGACATCGAGTGGATTTATAGAAGAAGTGTGCACGCGCACGAGCAGATGGTCGGGCGCGCACAGCGGCGGCACGCGCGCCTCCTCCAGCCGCAGCTCGGCGGGTCCGCCGTAGCAGTGCGCGCGCCACGCCCGCATGCGCGCCGCGCCCGCGCCTGCCCCCGCGCTGGCCCAGCGTCGCGTCGCGCTACTCACTACAATTCATAAATTATGACATCACTTTTCATATAAGAAAAAGATAATAGATACAAGCTATTATGACCCGAGCCATTTAAACTTAATGACTGCATTCTCAAATTGCCAGACGCTACCTACACCGGGATGTTATGGGTATGTAATGCATGTCATGTATGCAGCCAACAATGTCTTGCTACAACATTCAACATTTATATAGGTGACGGAAAACAAATTTTAGTCAAACAGAACACAGGCCTGAAGTAGAAAGAATTGCTTAATTACACATTTCATCTTATGTGTGTGCATAATATTCTACTTTAAGCAGGAAACAAATGATGATGAAATAATGTGGCCTTGTTATCAACAAGTTAAAATTGATTTAAAAAAACCCTCAGCCTCAGGGTGCCACAAATACTTACAAATGTTTTTTCAACACATCTACAAAATAATAAACACACGTAAATGAACTATAATTGAGGACCTGAAGACTACAGCTCACATGTGTGAAGCCGAACAGTTAACTCAAATTGTGCACATGAGTTATGATTTGCGCGTCACTAATCAGCTGGCGGCTAGTCTAATCATGTATGTTATGGTACATGATAATCAATCTGTGACCTGCCTATTTAGATGTTGAACCACTGCTCAACAGTTCAAGTTTATGTGAGCTGAACTTTTTAACCGGCTCAGACCTGATTTACACATGGCTATCTAGTAGTTCTATCTTGCTTTCTAGATTTATCTACTTCTATCTTGAGTGCATGCAAACAAATTCGCAGACATCGGAGGTATAAACAAAAGAAAGTTACTTACTTACTTGGTTAACAACTAACGATATTTAAGATTATTTGATTTCTTAAATTTACATTTCCACAGTATATTACTAAATAACAAGTACAATCACAATTTTAAGATAAGAGTATAATTAAATAGGTATTAATAATATAAGGAATATATTCAAATCTTATAAATGGCGTTAAGTATAGAATTTTTTGGTTCCTTCTTATTTTAAAAACATAAATTAATCCTCTACGAGCAGACAAAACAGTAACCAAGAAATAACAATGAAAATGAAAGGTGTAAACGTCAGTGTCAGACCATTTTTTTTTAATTTTATGACCTGGTAACATAGACCTTTAGGTAATATCTTATTTGGAAGTGTCAGATCAGCTGAGCACAGACCACAGAGTAGTTATTAGGCTAATAGGCACCTAAATGTGCCGAAGTCACAAAGTGGTGGAACATGTATCGACCACATGTCTATTTTTTCTTATGTCAACTGTCATTTCATTCTGTCACTGTTCCGGTCATCTGGTTTTTAGTTTTCACAAACTATTGATTTTAAGCAATAATACAGGGGTCTACAAATTTTAATGGAAAGAAAAAATGTTAACATTAAGATACCAAAAGTTATGACATGTTGAATGAGTTTACTCTTTTTACCATATTTAACATTATATTTTACAAAATGGTACTTTTTACGATATTATGTTCAAAACTCACCCCCACAAAAATGTTTTCAATGAAAAGTTCAGCCTTGTTTACATCACATATGAAATGTATTTATAGGAATTCAAATAGATTTTTTTCTGATAAGGTAAATAATGATAAACGGAAATTTTTATTAATTCTTAAAAATAGATTGACATGTAATCAAAATAATAGAATGTTTGTTTGTAACGGCAGTGTAAGTCAGAGGAAAAGGTGGGTGAGGCGTGGCCGCGGCGGGTGGTGACCGGGCTGCAGCCCACGGGCGAGCTGCACTTGGGCAACTACTTCGGCGCGCTGCGGCGCTGTGTGCAGCTGCAGGAGCAAGGCGATGACGTCATGGTCTTCATTGCCGACTTGCACTCGTTTACAGGACGCCAGGTTGTATATTTGCACATCTGGAAAAAAAATTATTGCAGCAGTAGCTGAGACTGAAAGGGCATGTAATTTTATATTATGACATTTACAACTTAGAGTGGTGTTATACAGTGGATCATTGGCTTTGCATATTTAGAAGGTTGCAAACATGAATTTTACATAACCTTGACCTGCATGTCTCTGCAGATATGTGTAGGTCTTTATTGTAAAACATTGGATAAACTTATATATATATATATTAGTAGTAGTATAGTATTAGTATTTGATATTTGCAATTAAAAGAAAACAATCATTTTCAAAACAAGCTTTTATTATGTTCTTGTTAATTAATAAAAAAAAAAACATGTAAAAGCAGAAGGATTATTCACCAACTTGATCAGGTTGTGTCCTTACATTGTAAAGTTCTTATAGCCTTACCTTTTAGCTCCATCATCAGATCCAATATGATGTCATCATAATAATGCTTTGACATGCAATTTACACATGAATTTCAACAGTGGTAGAGCCCGCTTTAACGTCTTCGCACAATTTTGCCCGGCTCGCCCGGTGAAATACCACAACTACACAGAAGACAGGCGTGAAGTGAAAGCAATTCCGCGTTTCGTCTGATGAGTGTGCATCCCGGAGGTCTAATTTAGTCCTCTTTCCCTTCCCACTCTTTTTCTTATAAGGAAAGGATGGGAAGAAGAAGTGGACGCTCCGGATGAGAGGATGCATGGGAAGGGAAAATATTTTCTTTCTGTACATCCTCTTCTCCACTGACTAAAGGTAGGCAACGCATATGCAATTGCGTATGTCTGTGGGCAACAGTCACTTCACTATTTCTGCGATTTTAGGTGGCCGCTCGTTCGTTTGCCACCTTATGATATAAAAAAAAGAAATGCATAGTTTTAGCTCTATCAATAACCGGGAAGTAGATCAAATTTAATTTACAAGATTTATGGCAAACATAGGACTGGTTAAAATAAACATGAGGGATGACAGCTAGAACTTGATATCCAATGCTAAGTTGACTGCATCACTGAAGATTGTACTACATTTTATTTGGTTATTACGTCCTATTCCATTAAATAACTTTTATAACAAACTTTAACCCTTTAGATTGTAGATCTAAATTGAACACATTGAAGACCTGAACCCATCACCTTGTTGGATGCGAGCTCAACAGAGAGAGAGCGGGAGAGATTGGTGATGAGCCACAGTGCTATTGACAAAGTAGTTGCAATATAAAACATTTTTATTGCTAATTGTGAAAATCACATGTTGCATTTGTGTGTGTTGTGTGGTGTGGTGCAGTGGTAGAGTGGTGCAGTGGTAGAGTGGTGCGCAGGAGGCGGGCGAGCTGCAGCCGCGCACGCTGCAGGTGGCGGCGGCGGCGCTGGCGGCGGGCCTGTGCCCGGAGCGCGGCGTGCTGTTCGTGCAGTCGGCGGTGGCGCGGCACGCCGAGCTGTGCTGGCTGCTCGCCTGCCTGGCGACGCACGCGCGCCTCGCGCACCTGCCCCAGTACAAGGAGAAGGCCGCCGCCATCAAGGAGGTCCCCGTCGGTCTCCTGCTCTATCCCGTGCTCCAGGTCCGCCTCGGATTTGTCATTGTGCTATTTCACTTATGTATTTTGTATAAATTGCGAGATAACTTCTTCTATTATATGAAGTAAGCATTACTTTTTACATATATCATGATTAGGGAACTTTCTGCATACATTTTTTTTTACCTTGAATATTTTCTGAATTGTCAAGTTTTAGTGAAAAATTTTGTTTTTTTGGGTGAAATTTCTTTTTTTTCCGGGCTGGCATAATTTATTTACATTTCAATTGAAATTTGTTGAATTATAAATAAAATACGTCCTACCTCCAGCAGTGGACAAGTTTAGGTTGAGTATGATGATGATGATGATGATGATAAATAAAATAGTTTTTAATCCCTAAAGTTTGCATGTGTAATATTATACAAAACTGAAACGTTGTATAAGTCGGTCAGGGTTGACTCGTTTTCGCCCCTTCCGTTTAGAACAATAATATCGAAAGTTTTAAATGAAAGCTGTAATGGGGGGCAATGGGGGGGCGGCAGTGAAGCAGTGAAGCAGTGAGGTGGCATTGCGCAGGCGGCCGACATCCTGGTGTACCGCGGCACGCACGTGCCTGTGGGCGCGGACCAGGCGCAGCACCTGCAGGTGGCGGCGCAGCTGGTGCGCACCTTCCACCACCGCTACGGGCGCGCGTTCCCCACACCGCGCGCGCTGCTGCCCGGTAAGCCGGCGCCTCTAACCGCGCCACGCCAAACTCTGCCCGCGCCGTTTATAAATTATCTTCGACATGTTTTAGAGTTGAAACTCGTCCACGAGGAATATTTAAGTGAGCAAAACTAAACTTATAAATATATGTCGTTGCCGTAGATGATGGCAGCGACAGAATCAGAAGTCTGCGCGATCCGTCGAAGAAAATGTCCAAGTCCGATCCCGACCCTAAGAGTCGGATCTTGCTGACCGACTCCGACGACGCCATCCGGCTCAAGATAAGGAAGGCCGTCACCGACTTCACGCCACAGGTAGCTTTTTCTCTCTCTCTCTCTATCTAATTTTTATGTTTTCAAATAAAAATGTATCATTGTCACAAAAAGTATATTCCTTAAAGTGGAAAGTTCATACAATTATGTACGACATATTACGTAAACGTTTAAAACATATCCTAATAAAGGCAAACGGAGCACTAATCAAAACCCGCTAGATTAAGATAAAATTCTCATGTAGCTTCTAGTTTGGTTTTTGGTTTATTGTTTGCCAAAAATGTGGAAAATTGTCCGTTTTGAACCGAGAGACGGAGGGAAGGACAGTATTAGAGTAGAGGGCGCGGGGCGCGGGACGCAGGTGACGTTCGAGCCGGAGAGTCGCGCGGGCGTGTCGAACCTGGTGCGGCTGCACTGCCTGGCGCGCGACCTGGTGCCGGAGGAGGCGGTGAGCGAGGCGGAGGGGCTGACGAGCGCGCAGTACAAGGAGGTGGTGGCGAGCGCGCTGTGCGAGTGCGTGGCGCCGGTGCGCGCGCGCCTGGCCGACCTGGCGGCGCGCCCGCACCTGGTGCGCGACGTGCTGCGGCACGGGGCTGCGCGCGCACGCCTCCGCGCCGACGAGGTGTACGAGCGCGTGGCCGAGCTGACCGGCCTGCGCCCGCCTGCCCCCCCCAGCGCCCGCCTGCCAGCCTGCCCCCCCGCAGCGCTCTCAGACCGACTTGTTAACTAGTTAAGGATACTATTAGGTATTTGTTTCCTGTGATCATAGTACTAGCTTGTTTTGTATCTAAATACATTATCAACAAGTAGATAAAAGAATGGATCGTTATTTATGTCCAACAACTTGTCCTGTCCTGTGCCCCTCCTCCGTTAAATCCACTTCCCATTCCCATCCTTTTCATATAAAAAAATGGGAATGGAAAGAGTCCAAAACTAAGACTAGGAAATTCTTTGTATAGGTTTAGATTCTTTGCTGAGTGAATGAGTAAAACACAAAAGATGTTCAAACTTGTAAGTTGCGAGGTTGGAGAAGGTGATGTGTGCGCCCGAGCGGCGCAAGTACAGGTGCAATACAGGCGCAAGTACAGGTGCAATACAGGCGCAAGTACAGGCGCAAGTACAGGTGCAATACAGGCGCAAGTACAGGTGCAAGTACAGGTGCAATACAGGC
>NW_013531704.1:44024-71509 GCF_000836235.2 Papilio xuthus
GCAAGTACAGGTGCAATACACGCGCAAGTACAGGTGCAATACAGGCGCAAGTACAGGTGCAATACAGGCGCAAGTACAGGTGCAACAAAGGCGCAAGTACAGGTGCAATACAGGCGCAAAATAGACACAATCGCACAATACTCGCCCACTTGAGCAATTTGCGCGCGTCGTGTCCCATTTCCCAACAACGAGTGGGTTATGTGTACGCACGCGCTGACTCTGAAATGGGGTTATACACACGTGACAGCAAATCATTTATACATTATTCAAGTTAACGTTTCACATTGTATTTTACCACGTGGTTTTATTTGTCAAATCTTTATATTCACTCGCTCATATCAAAACCCTATCCATATAAAAAGAAATAACTTAGATTATTATATTGTGATTTATTAATCGCTAATGCAGGAACTGTACAAATGATATATATTACATGCACTTACTTAATGGTACAACCAAACAAAAAAAATATAAAATAAAAATCCCGATAAAGGATTTTACATTAGCGAACTGGTTCGAAGTAGTGTCAGATGCGCGGGTGGTGCTGCTGCTGCTGCTGCTGCAAGCTCACCATAGCGTGCTCGTGCCCGGGATGCGCGAGGTGCGCGGCGGGCGCGTGTGCGTGCGCGTGCGCCGGCGCGTAAGTCCGGTCGCGCATCAGCGCCACTATGTCGCGCAGCAGGTCGACCGCCTGTGTGACGGCCTCCGCCTGCTTCTCCGCGGCGAGGGCGCTCCTCATGGCCGCCTCGGCCAGCAGCTCCTCGGTGCCGAGGCGCGGGTCGCCGCCCCCCGCACCCGCCGCACCTCCAGACCCCTCCGAGTACATGTCGTCCTCGAGCACCGGCTTGCGTTCCTCGTCAGAGTTGCTGCCGCCGCGTCCGCTTGCTTCATCAAATAATACAGAACGTATTACCATACATATCATACAAAGATAAAAATTATATCCATTACAATATCATTAGAAAAGAACGCTCGTGCGAACTTGAAAAAATAATTGTTATGTGTATGTAAGATCCGTTTAGCTGCGGTGAAGATATGTGAGAGCCGGTGTGGGTGAACTTTGTGGCTACACAGATATTAACTGGAAGTTTACGAAAATTTTATCTGCTTTGGCCATCATGGTAGCCAGTTAACTCGAGAATGCTTGTAGTCAAATTTTGTGCAACAAAATATACCATACTATTAATTTTACCATTCTAAATTTAGGGTTGGAAATCAGTCTCTACAAATATTTCCATTAGTACATTGAATTGTTTCAGAAATTTGGTGAGTTTAACCTAAAGGTTGTTTAAAGCTATCTACAGTGGTTTACAGAATAAATATGGGCTTCACGTAAAACAGTAAAATCTTAAAGGGGGCTAAAAAATAAGTTCATATAAGTAAATTAACTGTGAGACTTACTGATATATGTCAATGTTCAAACAACAAAGCATACTATAATTAGGTTTCATACACCTATAATCATCACTCTGTTCCCAGTGGAAAAGTGATTACAGCTGACACTCCGCACATACTCATTAAAAGTTTGCAAATGTGTAGTTTTAATTACCGCACTGACGCAGGAACCTAAAATGGGTTTTGGCTAGTAGAAGTCTGTGGTACCTAAATTTAGCCTTATTATTGTGCTTAATTTAAAATGAATAAGTTTGTTCCTAAAATATTATTATAGGTTTTGAAATAGTGTCTTTAATGTGTAAAACATATATTTATCTGAATTTATAACCTGAGTATATACCCCCATGGCAGATAATGAAACACAGAATGACTCCACTTGATGCTTGTTTTTTGTGTGGTCGTGGTCACCAGGTGAGCCAGCCCATTTACTTGATGTTGCTGATTATTTTGTATCTGTCAAATACTACCCACTTACACTCTGGTGGCCGTGTGCCCAGTATGCTCTGCAGGCGCTCCTCTGCATTTGAGAGGTCTCCCAGAGCTCCACCCGCTGCACACTTCTTTCGGGCCTTGTACTTAATGTCCGCCCAATACTGCAATATAAAAAATGTTCATTCAGATACAACTTATATTTTCAGCTTTATACATGATTAGCAAAACATTGGCATACAGAAGTTTAGCTTTGGTCACTGATGTTCTTGTTGTGGGCACAACTTGTCAAGAAGACAGATAAATATAAGTAAACAGTACATAAACCATTTTCCCTTATCTTTCCTTCCTTTATGGTGAAGACAAGTGTTAAACAAGTTCAGTACCACTGATTAACTGGTGAATCAATGTGGAGCAGTGATAAAGATTTGATTATTAAGGATAGTAAGTATATGTGAAATTTCTCCTTAAAATAATAATGCTTACCCTGCACCATTTATCTGGGGATTTTCGTGCACCCCCCGTGTCCGCCGCTGCTGCGTTAAGCCGCTCGGCTAACAGACGCCACAGCTTGCTCGAACTAAAGCGAGAGTAAATAGATTGCTTGCCGGCTGCAAAATCGCGGTGCTCTTCCATAAACGATAAGAGCAAATCCAGTTGCTCCGAGCTCACTCTACACCTGGTCAATACACCGCTCATAACTGCTGTTCATAGCGTTAGGTGGCAGTGGTGAGCAATAGCCTGTAAATCTTCACTTCTCACTCTATACCTGATCTGCACCAGCACAGCCACTACTCACTGACGCCGTCATTTACTTAAACACACGGCTACGTTCCATTATTGTATAAAAGTTTTATTGCTTATTTAAATCTACATATTTTTGTTTACAACTGTTATCAATATCATCCTTTTAAAAGGAGGAGTAAGAAGAGTAACAAAATTTTTTAGAAAGTTTGACACAGTTTTGTTACCAGTGAAAAAAAATTAATTTTGTAAAAAAGCCAAAGAGTATATAAAAAGCCGTGTAGGTTTGAAAGAACAAAATGCATATGAGAAGAGCAAAGAGTAGAGAGAAGAGCGACATTTTTAACATTTACGAAATGGCAATGTTTCAACGTTTTTACATTATTAAGATACATAATTTCAAAAAAGAGATACTACTAGATACTATTTTTATAAAAATAAAACTTTTTAAGCATTAATATTTTTATTTAAATCTATCCAGTACAAATATTTGTTGAACAATAACTATTTTACCTTTTTTTTCATTGAAATGCCATTTTTGGAATCGTATTCACAGTTGACACAAAATTTGAAAGTGAATTTGTAAAAAAATCAAATCACTTCACACAACACGGTATAATTGCCGCAGCACTGGCCACACTGTTTTGACAATAAAGATCAGAGTATACAAAACACAGATATAGTGTGTATTATTTATATCTTAAATAGACACACTATATCTGTGTGATAATATTACAGATTAATTTGACAATTCACTAGAGATGGGTTCATTGAAATCGGTTATTAAAATTTTCGATGGTTGATTTCATAGAACTTACAATCAAAAATTTCGTGAATATTGTTTTTGATTTACAATACAAATTAAATTGTTTCTTTTTATGCCAACTTTATTTTTCAAAACTATGTAGAAAAATAAAATATTAAACCAAAAATTGAGATGCTGAGAAACAAAACGAACTGTCTTTAATGTTTTTTTAGTTAATTGTGCGAGATATAGCTAAATATCTGTAAGAAATACAAAAATAAATTAAAAACCTTAGTTATAAAATTTATTTCTTTGAATGTTATTATGACAAAACCGATTCTCGATAGTTCATAGTTGTTTGTAATGCGTGTACGGTCGACACTATGACAACCGTCCAAAAAGTACAACATTAATCCTTAAAGTACAACATTAATAATTCGATACTTTATAGGTGTCAGTTGTCAAACTAATATATCTTAAACAGACAGACTATAGCTACGATAGCTACTAAACCTAAACTATAGTGTATCTATTTAAGATATAAAATATAAATGTATAGGTTAGTTTTACAATTCATTTGAAAATTTACTAGATATGGGTTGAATGAAATCGATGAAGAATTTTTTAGATTCTCGATTGTTGTTCTCATAGAACTTATAAAATATATCAATAAAAATAAACTACTAATATAAATTTATTATTGAATTACTTAACTCTATATTAATTATTAAGTCACTAATTAAATTAAAATTAATCTACCAAAATAATACGATAAACTATAAACTAAAACTAAACCAAACTAAATAATATAAAAAATCGATCCCAAATCGCTGCGGTCGCACGGTAGGGTTCCCAAGAGGCTGGCGGCATTTCCCCGTTGGATGGCCAGGCTCAATCTTTGCCCGAAATGCGCGCCAGCCCTTGGATCCCCTGAGGCGTCGATGAGGCGTGCGGAAATCTCCTTAAACAGGCGACGGGCTTCCGCACCCCAAGGCCCCAAGGTCTCCACGGCAAAAGGCGCAAATATATACGGATCTGCCAACGCCGCATATTTACGCCTTTTATTGATTTCGGCTGTCGCCGCAGCTGCGCCGGCTTTACGAGCGGTCGCTCTCACGTGGGATGGAGCAACAGTGTCCACGCATGTGGCATCCCACACAAGTGACCGCCCGTTTTTCCACGGAATGAGCGTCATACCGTCGGGCCTCTTGCCATCATCTCGGACGATGCCATTGGGTTCAAGCACTGCCGGCACGCCGGAAGAGGCAATGGCTCGACGGATGACGTCATTTAAGGCGGCATGGCGCGGAATGCGTCCTGCACTGCGACGACATGCTAAACCGTGATGACCAAGAGGATCGACGTCTACCCCACACCGACAGCGATGGGGTTCGTTCGTCCGGGCCCCTAGACGTAAGCTCACCGCCAAACTAAAAGTAGTCCTCTCCAAAAGCGTACCTACGCTAAACGATGGAATAGCATTTAACCAGTATCCTGACTCTGGCTCACAGCTGGCCAAGAGACGAGACCGCTCCGCTTCGCTTTCTGAAGACTCTACCAGATGATTTCGTATTTTCAAACAGAGAGGCTCGTCCCACTGCCGCTGCGAAGCCAGGTTCAGGGGTAGGTCTGGACCAGTTGCACTAAGCCAGGTATCCCTGGCCTCGGCCAAACAGGCAACCTCTACGTCGCAGAGCGACGGGCCTAGTATGCTACCAACGAGGTTAACCGAGCTATGAACCGAGGACAAGAAGGTCTACACCAAATTATATAACGTCGACACTATGACAACCGTCGATTAAGTAGAAGAGAGAGAGAAAAAGAGGTTTTTATAACTACATATAGATTTGAATTGTCAAAGATTGGTTGTCATGGTGATTTTTTTTGTTTTGTCAGAAGAAGAATTAAAATATGCTTTTAACATAAACAAATTGTTTATTAAATTATTCAAACTTTCGTGAGACATTATACTAAACTGATATAAAAACGGCTAAACACTCACGTATATTCGTCCGGTGGCGGCACCGACTAGTTTCCTGAGCCCATCGGAGGCCCTTCATCAGGATGAATGGTACTGGTATTATTTCGAGGTGGCGGCCCGTCGCTCACTCAAGAGTTTTTCTGTTATTTTCGTACCAAATTTGCACTTTTGTACGTTAGAAACTGTGACCGTTGACATATACACTTCACTACTGACACAAACTAACCTTTAACCCTAACCATAACCGTCCAAAATTGAGTAGTTATAGTCACAGTTAAATATGAGGTAAATTTGACGATCGTTAAAATGGTGCAATGAATTTTTGCGCAACCGTAGGTTTAACCGATGTCAAGGCGCTGGTTATAATTAGTTGATGCAACTCACCCTTAGTTATTGGTTGTTATGGTAACGTGAATAAAACAAAGCAGTTAACTTGCCTTCGCTTTGCATTACCAGTCCTTTTTATGTGCTGTTTGTCTGTTGCCGATTATTAAAAATAAATACGTTGAATTATTATCAGTATATGTTTTTAATTTACGATAATTTGAGTATAAAAAGTAAATAAATGATGATCTCGAACTGGCACAGAACGACGTGTCAATTATTCTATTTCCGTTTATCTGTTCCTACGCAACATATCACTTTAATTAGAAATTAACTTGGAATGAAGAAATTGATTGAAATTGCAACCGCAACATAAGCTTAATGTGAAAATCGTATGTTGGTAGGATACCTAATTATAAGAAAGGGGTACGTATAACTCGCAATTCCGTTTTATTAATACATTTTGAAGTAGCGAATGAAAATATATTATTTATTTTTTTTTTCAGTTTTTACTTCCAGTAAATGTAATAATAAAGAATTATCATTGTTCATCACCATCATTGCTGACGTTTGTTTTATTTACAACAGTCTACCTCACTGATGTTACCTAGACGCGACTAGGAATGTCCAGAACAGCATTATATGTCAAACCTAAAAGTTCCCTTTGCACTTACATACGAAGTAGGGACTTGGAATGAAGGTTAGTATACCTTTGTATGTTTAAGCAAAGTGATCCTATACAACAACATAACTCACACCCGTAAACGTAGTGGGAAGTAGAGGTGGATGCATGGGAAGGGAAAATATTCTCTTTCTGTGCATCCTTTCCTCTGTCGATTATAGCCTGTGCATTTGCGGATGTCTATGGCCAACGGTTGCTTCGCTGTTTCAGCGATTTCGGGTTCGGGTAGCCGCTCGCTCGTTTGCCAACTTCTAATTTATATAAAAAAAAAGCGTTACTTAACTATGGGTTTCGACTGAAGCGAAACTTTTGTAAAAATACTGTTGCCTCTGTTTATTTACAAAACAAGGGATGGCGATTTTTTTAATGTAACATAAAGTTTTGTTTATTATTAAAGGACTATTGATGCACATACCCGCTTCAACTTGCTTGCCGTTTTCGACTCTAGTCACAACTTCCTCTTTTAACCAAAAACTCTTTTACTCTCGCTTTTTCAAATCCTGTAAATTTATAAAGTCACAACTAGTATATACAAATATTTAGAAAAACTGCATTTCCACCGCATTCTTACATCCATACTTGTCCTTATGTGTCGATGATAATTTACATTTACATGTATTTTTTTCAGAAATGTTAACTTCTCATTGTCATTTACCTCTCTCTCAATACAAAAGAACAGCATGCTCTTGTCACTGAAGAGAGAAAGTGTTTAGAGTTGAGCGGGTAGAGCGTGCCGAGACTAGCGCGGGCGGCGGGCGGCCATGAACCGGTACGTGGTGCTGCAGCAGCTCGGCGACGGCACCTATGGCTCTGTGGTGCTGGCGCAGCGTCGCGACACCGGGGAGAAGGTCGCCATAAAACGTATGAAACGGAAATACTACTCGTGGGATGAAGCTATGAACCTACGCGAAGTAAAGTCGTTAAAGAAACTTAATCACGCCAATATTGTAAAATTACGCGAAGTGATACGTGAGAACGATACGCTTTATTTTGTATTCGAATACATGCGAGGTAACTTGTATCAGCTGATGCGAGACGCCGAGCGGCCGCTCCCGGAGCCGGTGCTGCGCAACATCCTATACCAGGTGTTGCAGGGGCTGGCCCACATGCACCGACACGGCTTCTTCCACCGCGACCTCAAGCCCGAGAATCTGCTGTGCGCAGGGCCCGACCTCGTCAAGATCGCCGACCTGGGACTAGCGCGCGAGGTGCGTTCACGGCCGCCCTACACGGACTACGTGTCAACGCGCTGGTACCGCGCGCCCGAGGTGCTGCTGCGCGATACGCACTACGGTCCGCCCATCGACCTGTGGGCGCTGGGCTGCATCGCCGCTGAGCTCTACACGGGTCGGCCGTTGTTTCCCGGAAATTCGGAGATCGATCAGCTGTACAAGATCTGTAGCGTGCTGGGGTGCCCCGAGCGCGGGGAGTGGCCGGAGGGGTTCGCACTAGCGGAGGCGCTGCGGTTCCGTTTCCCCACGAGCGCAGGCGTGCCGCTGGCGCGCGCGGTGCCCGGCGCCTCGGCCGCCGCGCTAGCGCTGCTCGCCGCACTTCTCCGCTACCCACCCAGAGACCGCCCCACCGCGCCGCAAGCTCTACGGTAACATTACATCCACCCGACGGCTGCTACTTGTACCGATGCGAGCAATTCCTTACCCTGAAGTGATAGCATGTCAGGGTAGTATACAGCACGAGGTCAAACACCTCTAATTCGATTAAATCATCCTATTGTCAGCCAATTATCTAAATTGGCTATCAAAAGGCGATAGCGAATTTATAAAATGGTCATTGCAAGAATTGGATCATGTAACCGCAGGTTTCTCACACAACCAAAATATCTTTGTTAAATATATCGTTATTCCTGTATTTTTTGACAAAACAAAGATATTACATTATATGATTTTGTTCTCAGAAACCTACGGTAACTGAATCACTTTAAAATTAATAATCGTAATTGTAGAAATAAACAATGATGCCACAAAGGTAGGATAAAATGTATAATTTTATTTCTTCACTTCATCATCATATTATACCAAAAAATATATAAATATTGGATTACTAAACAAATTTTTAAAAATAGTCTTTGTTACTGTTACTTCCAGGTTCCCTTACTTCGCCGTTGGAGTCGCTTTAGGTGTTCCGGCGCCGACCTCGCGCGCTAGAAGGTACATCTTATGTTTCATCATCTATCATATCTTTATGTCAACATCACCATCTGGCGATCGCTCCTGCCAAATACAATTCGCAGGAAAATCCAAATCAATTCAAAGGAAAATGCGGGAAAGTGAAAAGTGTGCCGCCGCATTGAGATTATTGACCACTTTTTAGAAGTGCAATGCGAACGGACGCGGGGCACACGGCTGTCGGCGCCGACGCGGCGACGGGAGCGCCCTCCGCGCGCGCCGACCGCTTCGCCGACATTCTCGGGTACGTTTACGTTCATCGACAGCTTCATGAGTCACGAACGGAAAGAGTTCAACACCGACATGCTTGTAGGGGCGAGGTGATACACGACGTGCGCCGCGCGGTGGCGGTGGAGGGCGGCGCGCGCGATGTGCGAGGGCGCGGCGTGGCGGCGCCGAACCCCGCGGCCGCCATACCGCCCGCGCCCGCCGCCGCGGCCTACCTCGGCGCCGCGCGCTACGTGGCGGGGACACGCATCGACACATCTCTGTTCCGTCCCATATACTTTAGGTCGCATCGGGGTGAGTACTGCCACTGGCTTCTTTCCTACTATAAGCTAGTTAACCTGTATTTATATGTACATACTTACACGATTATTCTGTAGTTATCAAAAGAATATGTAGAGATACTTTGATGACCAAATGTATGAAATTTAAAAAAGTACAAATTGAAAGAGTATCATAAAAAACCTGATTATTGCTCGATTGTAATATATATATGTTGTACTTGTACTTCACCCCGCTACGGCCTAGCCACATCCTTGCTAATTATTACTTACTAACAGTATAAATGCGACAGTAACTCTGTCTGTCCTTCTTTCACGCAAAAACTACTGAACTGAATTAAATGACATTTTATAGAAATGTAGTCTAGAGCCTGGGAAAGGACATAGGCTACTTTTTAACGCGAAAAAGGGGTTGTAAGGTGTTGAAAAGGTGGGTGGATATTGGTATGGGAATATCGTAATTTTTTTAGGTAAAAGCTTGAAACTTATTTTTTAGGCTGTTAATCTATCTTCTATATATTATATTATATATATATATATATAGAAGATAGATTAACTAATATATATATACATATACTCGTATATAAAAGAAAGTCGTGTTAGTTACACTATTTATAACTCAAGAACGGCTTTACCGATATGGCTGATAGCTTAGAGCCAGGAGACTGACATAGGATACTATTTATTCATTTTTAAATTATTTTTTTGGAATTTGTGCCTTGAAGGGGGGCTGCTTTTTATTTAAATTATCTATATATTCAAGGATGCAAAATAACAATATGAATTATGTGATGAAAATTTGTATTAGAATATGTGAGGTTTATGTGAATATTTCTTGAGTTTAATATGTTTTGTTATGTATTATACTATAAGTGGTAGTAAAATAAGTAGCCGAAACAATAAAACTGCTACACAAAGAGAGAAATTCACGCGGACAAAATCGCGGGCACAGCTGGTCATTAGAAACTGTCTGTTAGGGCCTGTCTTGTCTCATGACTTGTGATACTGATAGCTAACTTGACTTCAGAGGCGACGGTAGTGGGCAGCGGCGAGCGCAGCGGCCGCGTCGATTGGGCCGCCAAGTACCTGCGCTGAGCCCTTATGTATCTGCGCTCAGCTCGCCGTCGCTACTTCGCAGATGCCTCTACAACCATCACACGTTCTATAGCCTTTTAAATTTGTTTCCACGTTAATTAATTTCCTAGAATAGCCGTCGAAGCTAAGGACAAGCCTGCCTGATTGTAAAGTTTTCGAGAGGGAGGAAATTAAACGAGTGGCAAAGGGCCTTTCGACCGGTTGTGGGCTGGCAATGGCTGCCTCTAACGGCCGACGGTCTCTGCGTCTCGGATGTAATGTCGGTCGGTCGGTCCTTTGCCCTTCCTTACCATTGCCCATAGAAGAACAAAGAGGAAGAGGATTAAATTTAGGAGAGAATTAATAGCAGTCCAACACTTTGCCTTTACAAAAAACTGGCAAGTCTGGCTATTTTTTAATTGTTTTTATTCATATCTAATGTGCGTTTTGATCACAGAACATTTTATTTATAAATATACATATTTAATGTTTATGCTTAATTTGAAATAAAATTTTCGTTATTCCTTATGTTTATTAGAAATAATAATGATGTATTAGTTAAATAGTGTGAAGAGGTTTGAGTAGCAGGAAGCAAGCAAGCAGTACTGCACTCCGCTGCTTCTCCCAACTTTTAAATGTAAATAAAACACCTTTTTAACGACATGTTTCCTTTTATACCTTCATCTGATCATATTTAAATATATATAAATGACAGCAATACACAAACATTATTTGTTGAAATGAACACAATTCTTATAAGAATTTATATAAATTTATAATTATGTTGCATCTGAAGAGATTTGCTGTGTTTCAGAAGTGAAAGCAAAGGGAGTAAGGTAAGGGATATTATGAAACATGTGCGGGGCCAGTCGGGGGCAGACGGTCCACTAGCACCACACCATCAGTGCACTAAGACATTCTTGTGTTGCACTTATTTACATATGTAAATTCATTTACTATAATAATGAAGGCACACACAAATTCTTATTTAATATTCTTGCCAGAACTTTATTTGTTACAGAGTCAGATGAGTGTTTTCTATGTTGGCTCCATACATGATGACACATCCAAACCTCCTGTCGGTAGAAACACTTCCAGTGTTCACATTATTCCAAATTTAGAGTTGCATTAGTGTTAGTTATACACACACACACACACACACTTCTGCTAGGTGCTACATTGTCTCGGTTTAACCAAGATTTTAAACACATAATTACTTAAATTAAAATATATTGTTTTACCCTTGATTTCCGAGATGGAAATCTCTGTATTAAACATATATAAAAAGAGATTTTGTTCTCAGAAAAATACAGTTAGAAATAAACTTTTGACATGAAATAAGATTTTGAACTTATGAACTAAAAGGCAAACAGGTAACTTTGTTTCCTACTATTGTATATTATTATATTATTTACATATTTGCTTTGATATAAAATCTGTAAGTATTTAACAATGGGAATAGTTGGGTCTCAGTGGTACTTGAGGTAAGGCTTGGTATCCCGGGCTGGCGAAAGAGGCGCGGCGGGCGCGGGCGGCGCCTGGGGCGCGTGCTGTGGGTGTGCCGGCCACGCTTCCGCCGGCCAGCTGTAGACACGAGCCGCATTGCCCTCCATCACACCCCAGCCGAGTAACTGAGAACGAGAGCCTCTGTCTCTCTTTGGAGAAGCAGTTGAAATATTCACTGACACGCCTTTGATAATATGGTCTTGCCCGCATAGAGACTGGGCTACTTCTGGGTCCAAAAATGTAACAAAGCTAAAAGCGCGAAAGGGACGGGGCACAAACACATCTGTCACTTGACCAAAGGCACCAAAATACTCGCGTAAATCTTCCGCTGTAAGGCTCTCGGTACATCTGCCGACAAATACCTTGCGATGTGCGGCAGCACCGCCATCTTTGCTGTTGGGTATACGTACATCACACCAGCGACCATCAATCATATGCCGCCGACCCAGAGCGCGCACTTGTGCTTCATAGTCAGCAAATTTTATAAATCCAAAACCTTTGGATAGACCTGTTTTAGCGTCTCGTTTCACCTGTACCATGAGTAACTCACCAAATGAAGAAAAATATTCACGAACTGCATCCTCACCGGTCTTCCACGGCAAGCCCAGCACTATTAGATCAGAGCAGCGAGGACGCGATGGTTGGGCGACTGCTCGTGGGAATGCGCAGAAATAGCGATGCGCCGCCCAGCCCCCAGGCGGAGGCGACACTCTCTCCTCGACGAGACGCAAGCCCCGGAGCCGACCACCAACGCGGTATTTAAGGCCACTCGCGCCCGCGAATTGAGCTGTGACCGTGCTCAAAAGTAAAGAGCCGTCTTCTTCTGTTGGCAACTCTATGGGCTCGTCTTCTTCGCCCTCGCTAACCAACGCGTACTCTATTGACATGTCGCTTACCAACCGAATATCCCTATCCTACACATCATGTTGACATTATCACTAGTATCAAGAATTGCCGCAGTGTCTTTTCTATACAATTGGAGACTTCGATAATCTCGTTTAGACAATATCATATGTGGTGTTGCGCGTGACGTATTTGTGACATTTGTAAAACGTCAAAAACTCAAAAACCAAAGAGTATATAAATGTCAAAAACTGACAACTTGTCTATTTTTTTTTTAATTTTATGACCTGGTAACATACAGCTTTAGGTCATATCTTATTTTATTTACCCTAGAGTATATAAAATGTTCACTACACTTGACTAATAACTTGTCTATTGTAAAGAGGAGCTCAATGAGTAAATAAAATATGGAGAAAGATGGAGATAGTAGGCAGCATTCCTCCGCGAGGAATTAAAAAAAGTAGTAGGCTATGTTTTTTTCCAGGCTACGTCCAAATTTCAGCGAAATCATGCCTCATACAAACATACTTACAAATATTCACATGAAAATATTCTAGTAAGATTAGCTATTTTCATTCATCCATCCATTACCCCAGATCTATAATAACCCATTGAAGTGTAGGTATTATATACACTTTTATATACTCTTTGGTGTAGGGGTCCAACTATAAACGCTATGAAAAATTTGAAGCCTGTTTTTTTATAGCAGGGGGGCAAAAGAGCAGCGGGAACACCGAGATGTTCAACGACGCCCATGGACATCTGTAATATCAGAAGAACCGCAGATGCGTTGCCGGCCTTTTGAGATGGTGATACGCTCGCTTCTTGAAGGACATTTTGTAAAGGTGACATTTTCATAGCTTACGTTGCAAATTTTCTGAGTGTTTGTAATATTTATAATAATTGTGTTTGAAACATAAAAAGGGTTTCAAAATTATTCATTCATTACGGGATTATCTAGTTAATATCTCTTCCCGCTCTTTTATGGAGGAGATGGGAAGAGGTAACGGATTTGGCAGAAAAGGGACCATATAATAAGAGGAAATATTGTCATTATGTGTTTCAGATTCCCATGGCAGCGGTTTTTCCCTATTTTAAAAATTCACGAAGTCGCTACCTATTATATTAAGTACATACAAAGTTTAAGTAATCATTTTCAGGCAAACACAGTAAAAAAGTTCCGTATTTGTCGCCGTAGATGATTACATTCATCCTCCGACCTCCACTCCGATGTAATTGTATCGAAGATGGTAACTTAGAACAGTAATATCAACTAATTTGTGTGAAATCGATTTAAAATAAAAAAAAGAGCAAAGGCGTTAGATGTTGGGCGGCGACGTATGCTCAGTATGCTGCTGCCGGACCAAAGGTACGAGCCGGCGGCAGCGGTGGCGGCTCTGCTCTGCTACACGCGCACCGCGTCCGCCTGGACTTCTGCGTATACCGCTCGCGCTGGCACGCACATCACACCAGGTCATTTTATTTTTCTGCGGACCACGCCATTTGTAGGTCAATCATTTCATTATATATTAACAATATTCAAAACCAAGTTCATATACATTTTTTTATCTTAACGTATGTAAGCTACTTATTTTTATGCAGTTTATTTATTAGAATTTAACGAATTGAAAATGGAAAGCATATTTTTCCGCAAGTTTTGAGCATGAATTATAAATCTAACATGATGGCGACTTTTACGACGTTTACGCAGGTGCGCGGCAGGGCCTGCGCTAGCTGCGGGGGCTGCGGGGTCTCGCGGTCGCCGGAAGTGGCAAGTCTTTCCTTCCGGTAAGTCAACACACCTTTCTATGACACGAACATGACTATGCTACATTTTGTTAAGATAAGGAGTCTCCACAAACGTAGCAAAAGAAGAGGGGAATAATAAATTAATCCCCTCAGAGACATTATACACTCAAAATGCTGGATGTACAACAATAAGCACAAAAATGAAACACAGACATTAAAATTAAACTTTTAACATTTTTGTTATAACCATAGAAGAATTTCGGAAGAAGTTAGGATTTTTTTCGCTTACTGCTAAGCTTAAAAACCAATAAAACTTCAGATCCTTCTTGACAATACACCCCTCCGAAATAATGAAATAACTGCGGCGATTTCGCTAGGAATTGCCGCGACTGTGCTCTTCAAATAACTTGTTAATTAACCGTTTATTCAATGTAAACGTTTTGAAAAAATCATAAAAAAAGATAGTTTTTATATAAACACGAAGTTAGTTATGTATTGAAACACTCTACCATTACATTAAATTATTCAAACTTTCGCAAGACGTTATCTTAAACGAATATATACGCGGGTAAAACACTGACATATGTTCGTACGGTGTCACTAGCACCGACTAGTTAGTAGTCCATCCGTAGCCCTTCATCAGGGTAGGTGGGAGTGGTAATATTTCAGGGACGCGGCGGCGCGCTCATTTTTGCAAAACATAGATTATTTACATATATGTATTTATTATTATATCACAGATATCATTAAACTGTTATTACAATTTTCTTTGTTTTGAAACGACAAGTTTTAGGCGTACGTAGACTTAAAAAAATAGATTATATTAAAATTGCCCGTGAACGACAAATTACTAGCTCGAAACCGTCGCGTCTCTCGTTGTACCGCAACTTTATATGAGCTATGCGAGAAGAAGTTCTGCCAGATATTACAGTTTTTCTGTAGTTAAGCGTTTCAATCAATTGGAATCCGTTATAATTATTTCGGTTAATCTTTTATTCCCGGGTCAAAGACCAAAGCGCACTCGCGATAGATTAGACATCAACGCGCTCATGGACAATATCACCTGCAGCGCAAGAATTTACACGCTGCGATCTTTTTCATTGTGTAAGAAGATAATTTGAGGTTTGTAGTTTGTAGGTAATACTCTACTTATATTTCTCTCAGTTAGTACTCAAATATATTTTAAACAGAACAACTATCAGCTATCGTAAGTTTTATCTTATATAATTAATAGAACAAAAAAAACTTGAATTTAAGTGGTACTGTTAGTTTTTATATCTATTAGTTATTTGGCAATCTATCGCGTATCAATTGTAAAATTACCTTTGCCTTAACTTTGCTTCTGGTTGCGAGTGTGCCGGCGGCGGAAAAGCAGAGCGCTCATACCGCGGTCGCACCGAGGCCGCACCGCGAACTATGTTAACGGGCTTAGAGTGGTTCTGGCCTCCGGAGAGTTACTTTTATAGCTTTTGTTCACAACTGACATAAAGCCGACTATTGCATTGTACAGCCGCCAACCAGTCCCCGCCCAGTTTCCGACCAGACACCGCGTAGCGGGCGCGATATCGCCGCGGTTTTCGACGTCGACGTCACTAAAAAGCTGCGCTTGATCGAAAAAGTGCTGCGTCTCTACATTGAATCATTCATAATTTTGATAGAAGCCGATCCAGTACTATTGAAGTTTGTATAATACCAGACAGCCGGTAACGGTGCGAGGCATTAAGCGGGGGTCGCGGGACGGCGCGGGGAGGAACGGGCATAGCTTTCGGCGAGCTTACAAACAAACAAACCTGTTTCCCCCCGCACCGCGCACACCAACCTGCCGCGCCCCCCTCGCCCTGCAACATTATCCGCCTAAGCGCATCAAATGAACGTTTAGCCTCGCCTCTGAAAAGTTTCCTGTTTAAACTTACGGGAATTGCTACTGCAGTATCATCTAGTCATTCGTGGCATGGTCCCAGTAACGTGCACCAACTATGGCCTAATGTCTTTTTCTATTTTTCAGCTCGTAGTACTTTTAAGGCTTTTTCAACCTGACCCGAGCTCCAGGTGACTCGGCGATGGTGGTATTCAGAGCCCCTGACGTCACGACTGGGGCGGCGGGTAGGGAGGAGTTCGGAAGCGGTACGCGGGGAGCGGAGAGCGGGCGGGTAGGGCACAGTACGCGAGAGACCGCGCGCGCGAGTGGTCGCTGCTATCGGCTTGGAGCGGCGCGGCCGCGGTGTGTGATGCGAGCGGGCCGGCCGCCATGGCCACGCTCGGCCTGTCCAAGGTGTTCATTCTCGACAAGTATTTTACTGAGCTACAAAAGTTCTGGGAGACGGAGAAGAAGTTGCAAGGTGAGCGGCGCGCCGTCGGCTCGCGCTGCGGCCTTTGTGGCTGATGTCACGTACTTATGTTTTTATCGGCGCGCGCCGAAACCTTTACATTTTTGACGTGTGAACTCGAATGGGCCACAATGAGCGCCGGCACTCGCGGTGGAAGCAGGTAGATACACAGTGCGCAGCGCACAGCTGTACTCTGTGCTCTAAAAAGACGAAACGTTACAAACTTAAAACTCCGCTATTTGTTTGTCGCTTGGAGTATAGTAAGTATGTAGTTGTAGAGGGAGGACCATATTAAACAGATTGAGCATTCCGAGGCCACTAGAGAGGCTCAGGCCCGGGGCGCCTCCCTCCCCCGTCGCTCCCCGCCACTCGCCGCCCGCCGCCCGCGCTGCACTATCTATTAGATCGTGACGCACCGACCGCGACTTGTTTGACTACTTCTCAAAATTAAAAACATTAAGTTACATTTTACTTATTCTTATAGTTTGGTTAAACGTATTTCTTGCTTTTAGACACATATTTTTGTAAAAGTAGAAATAGACGTATCTTTTTATCGCATTAACATGACCTGTTCCAAAACGCTTATGTAATTCTCTGTCTAGGAGAAAAGCTCTTAAATATAGCATGGCAGGTTTGCCAGCAAGTAAAGACGCGCTCTCCTCGTAACGCGAGCTGCATCTTGCAAGCGGTCACTCCAGGATTATAGTTTTATAATCTGTGGATTTAAATTGCCCTTTGACAGTGACAGTTGATGGCATGTTGTCGTGGATACACATTGAGGTAGGTATACACAAACCGCTGCGCACATTTACGCGCTCATTACGGTTCTCTTAGTGGGTTTGGCATCACAATTTCCAGATCAAGTAAAAGCATCTGTAACAACTGCATGTTGCTGTCTCACTTACACTCCATTGTGTGTCATCATTACTTATATATGAATATGTTATATCTATTATATACCCGCACTGTATCGTATACATACTAATGTGCGACTTCTTAATTTGTCGTTGGTCTTAGAAAATAGCGGGAAAAGGTTTTACTTCTAATTGCATATTATTTAAATGTGGTTCTTTAAACCGTATTTGAAGAAGGCAAGATTGTCAATTCGACTGTATGTATGTACATAACTGACGGCGTGCAGTCCACAACCTACTCTGCCAACAGTGACAACTGTCGCTACAACGCAATCGGTAAAACAACTTGTCCACGTCACTGCTGAACGTCTTTATGAACCGATTTTCATCATTTTTTTATTTGAATCTAGCGCTTTTTTGTACAATGACTGACTGCTGATGTTGTTACTCGTGAATGTTGTATATTGCGTGGTTTGGCACAGTATCGTAGTACTATCCCCTTTTTAATTAGGAGATATTGTGATGAAGACTTTACGTGATATACAATGGGACTGTTCATGGCGCCGGCGGCGAGGCGGAGACGCAGGTAAATTCCGGCAGTCGTGAATTCAAACCGTAATAGTTTATTCGTATAAAGACGAATTTATTTAATTTTTAAAACGTCTAAGAATAAAACTATTTTTATGTCAAGTGAATATTACAAATATGTATCTGAGATGTTCCTGCCAGTATTTTTTTCTTACCAAGGAAGTATGCGTTCTCACTACTTCTTGATCCCTCCTCATAAGACATGCCGCCGCCGCGGAGTCGTGCCACTGTATTCACATGTCGTACAACATTTGCCAACATTGTTATAAACTCCTTTAAAAATATATAAATGCAATTTTTTTAGAAATACATTACAAATGTACATGTGGGTGTTTAAATGTAACTAACATTGATTTTAACTATACATATATATATATATATATATATATATATATATATATATATATAACAATAGCTCAATTTGTCTTCAAATTAAAATATCGATGGCTTTACAACTTATTCTTACCATATAAAGTTTTTTTGATCTCATAATATTTTTAAGTTAGCATGTTTACTTTTTTAATTTATCTATATATTATATAATAATTTGAAGTTATCTATGGTATAGGCCACTTGGTCAATTATTTTAACTAATGTAATGGATGTAACAAATTTTCACTGTTGTCTATGTTTTCAATGCTATATAGCAGTATTTATTGCCTTTAAGTGCTTTAAGTGCTGCTAACACCTCGCCTCGCCTTACACTGTTCAATTTTGGTGAATAAGAAAAAAAAAACATGCTAAGAATATAAATATTCACTAATAATATTGTGTGAAGTTTTCTCCAGCTTTACAAAGCCCGCTCATGGACGGAGCTCTAACGCTTTTGTATTGTAATTACATACATGTCGTCTTTATTGCATGAAACGTTGTGCGGCGTACAGCGTGCGTCGTGCGGCAGCTTTTTGCGGCCACTTGTACTACTCGTATTCTTAATTTATTTAATTGCGAGTCCCGCGGCTCGGCCGTCCCTTTTTTTCCTGCGCTCTGTTTGCGATCGTTCAGACTTATTGATATCAAGATCTATATCTGGCAGCCATTACAATATTTGACATTTTAGGTTATTTTTTGAAAATTATGAAATAAAGTGATTGTAAAATTAAAGTAGCTGATGTTAAGTATATAGTTATTTTAGACAACATGTTTCACGAGAAATATTTTGGGATGTTCGAGTTTCGTGAGCGTAGAGTGCAGTTTTTTAAGGTTAACGGTTTGTGTTGGAACGTGAACCAGGTATACTGCGGCTGCGACTCAACAGAACAATTGTAGAACTGAGCGAGAAACATGGGCCGGCCTGGCCTTTTTCCTTTGTATCATTTACTTAAAAAGAAAGGATAAGGAGGGGAAGTGTATTTGACAGCGGAGAGGAAGGGGAAATATTCTCAATCTGTGCGTCCCCGTTGATTAAAGGTAGGTAACAAACACAAAGGCAATCTGCAATTGCGGTTGTCTATGAGCAGCGTTGATATTTTGGCGAGTTTAGGTGGCAGCGTGCTCGTTTGCCGTCTTATAATATAAAAAGTCAACCGCCACCAGGGTATCGAGTCGTACCTAATGTTAACCGGTTAACAATGACTCGTTTCTCGAAACGGTGCGTCATTTTTTTGTGATGTTATCAAACATTTCAGTCGTTTAACTTTTTATTTTTGTAGTGATAATCATAAAGTATTCCCGTAAAAAAAGATTCAAGCGATTTCTTACTTGAGATGTCATTTATATGTAAACGGAAGAAAACCCAAAACGTGCTTAACGTATGTTGTCGCCTTAACCTTGTATATATGAAATAAGGGCGGTCCTCGCGGGGCGTGACATGACAATGTTCAGCCACAGTACAGGACAGTACAAGACAGTACAGGGCAGTACGGGACAGGACAGGGCAGTACGGGACAGTACAGGACAGTACAGGGCAGTACGGGACAGTACAGGGCAGTACGGGACAGGACACTTTGTTCAACAATATATTTGTTAATACATTACATTAGCAAATCATGCTGAATTCTTATAAAATTGATCTTAAGCAATATGGAATGATCTCATTTACAGTGTTTTGAAATATTTTTTAGGGTTCGTAACTTATTTCAAAGAAAAATATTATATAAAAACCTTAAAAATCTGGTTAGGTTTGGAACATTTTTAAAGAAAAAAAAAACGAGAGTAAAATTAAAAGTAAAAGATAAGTTAAACGGTGAAATTTGATAATATTAATTTATTTATTAAATTTGCCGCTCCCTAAATACTGCAGTCCTAGCCTACTCAACCTTTTTTTAAATCAGCCACACGTCCACACGGCAACAGGGCAACATGGCCATCTTGTTCTACTACCTTGGCTTTTTGAAACAAAAACCTTTGCATAAAACATAACATTGTACCTGTCAGTATCTTTGAAAAAAAATATAACGGCTAAGTCATGTTTGAAATGATATTGTCTAGTATTGAATATGTATTGCGGTGGCTCGTATACTACGAGAGGAAGCAATGTTTTCATTTATTTATTTATTTACAAATATAATATAGATAGGTACTAACGCTTTTTATCACAGATTACAATAGCCACAGTACCTGTACTTTTTCTCAGAAGCTTAGTAATAAAGCTGCAGAATTAGATTGCGCGTTCGTTTAATTGTACAATAAGAATAAGTTTATGAGGTATTTAATATGAAATTATTTAGAAATGTTTGCGCGGGATGGCGATGGGTTGGTCCGCGCTCGCAGCGCACGTTCTATAGTGGGCAAGGGACTTAGCTAGCAGCGGCATGGCGCAGCCGGTCATCTGATGGAGACGAGTGTTTTATAAGGCACTAACTGGCATTTGATGAGTTTCTTGCGGCCGGTGCAATGACGCGTTTTTGCTGCCGCCCATCACGCAGCACGTGTCGCGCATGCCTCAAGTCGCTCGTGACAAGTTTACATTAAGGCGTAACGCGCATGTGCATGTCTTATTTCTCAGTTAATCTAAGATTTACCACCTAGTTATGGTAAAAATCAAAAACTTATGTTATTTTTTTAATTTATTATAGTAAATGACTAGCGTTGTGTTGATTTCTAGTTCTTATTATAAAAATACACCTATCATATCATGTATATACCTAAACAAAATAGTGTCAAAGAAACTTATCAAAAATATATAATATAATAGAAAATTAAAGGACACAGATCATTGTTATGAAATACCGAGTCGATCGGTTCCTGAGTGGAGCGCGAGAGGCGCTCGCTCGGCGCGCTGACTCGGCGACATTCCACCGCGCCCACCCCGCGCCCGCCCCGCACCCGTCCTCGCCTTTTGAAAATGAAATGCACATGATAGCTGGGTACCTGTAAGCGTATTATATTATGTGTACAATTTTTGTTAACCCTTATTGTGGCAACATTTATTTTTTGAAGAAAAACAAAAAAACAAAGTTAAAAATTATTTTATAGTGATCGTATATTTTTATAAAGTTGTATGTATAGTGATACTATACAAAATGAACATAAGGTTTAATCTAACTAATGTTTGCGTGTATGAATGGACGCTTGTTATAAGTTATTTTCTAAAAGGTTCAACGGATCTCGGTAAAATTTGGTATTGACGTCCAACATAGTCTGGAAGACCACGTAGGCTTTCTAAGTTTTTTGATTGCTAAACGGCCGAAGTCGCGGGCGGCAGCTAGTACATACTAATTTTGAGGACGACGACATTATCACAACCGATGACGTCACCCGATGTCCTCACTTGATAACTTTGTTTCTTGAAAAAACTCACTAACCTCTTCCATGAATGCAATTACTACCTCTGGTCTTCACATGATGTACGCGTCTATGTGTTTTTTATGAGAGACCTTCGGACCATCTGACATAGGATTTACATATCCGCTGTGTCTCTCTCAGAGTCATTGTTGTTTACTTATCTTAGCATTGTACCACGAATATAAATGCCGACAAGTATTACTTCGTGGGAGTTGTCTCAACTGGACAGTTGTGGGGTTTGGTACATATATAGCGGATAGCGGATGCAGATTGCATGACAAGTGCTTAATCCCTTAGCCACCGAAGCTCTCTCGGATCGTATTGTAGTGCCGGCTCAGTCCAAGAGAATATAAGAGAGCGTCACGACAATTGTTATTACTATTACAGATTTCGATGATAATATATGTCCCCAATACTTAACTAACGACATCTTGCACTTTAAAGAATCTATTATAGAATGTTTTCGACGTCCTTTTGTTCGCGGATAAAGTACACACAAAAAATATTTGAAGAGCCTATCGGGCGAGTAGCAAGAAGAGAGGGGGGGAGTCCTGTGTCCTTCGGTTCCACACCAATAAAAAGGTATTTGACGCGATCGCTCGTCCTAAATTTTAGCCCAAGTTATTTTGTCTGTAAGGCACGGGGCGCAAGGTGCAGGTCCGCGCCGCTCTCTGCAATGCGCTCTCCGCCGCCCCGCTCGCTGCACCGGGACCGGTCTGTCGCCTCGCCCGCGCCCCACGCCCCACCACACCATTCTCTTCCTTAATGTAATCAGATGTTCATGCTGCGTACCTCGAGCCCCCTTCATCGATAGATTCACTAAACAACGGCAACCCGAGCCGATTAACACATTTACATTTCTCAAACTTCACGACGAATATTGTCGAATGTTACATACGACGTCTATTGCGTCTGCAAGTGTCGGGAAAAGCAAAAAAACTTAGGAAACATATGCCTAATGTCATCATAATGTAATTTTATTTTCGCCGGTGATGCCCGCGGCGGCAGTCGCGCCGTGCCGTCGAGAGCTCGGAATGGCTCCGCGTCGCGTGCGCAACAACGTTACTCATTTCGATATGCAATAATGAAATTTCACGCTCACATCGCTCATCTCAGTCGCGCGGGCGCGAGCGAGGGCGCGGCGGCGACGAGTGCACCGCGCGCTATTGACAGGCGGTGCGCGGGCGCCGCCGTACACTGTCGACTTTCGAAAAATCTTACAACGCGCGTTGCAGGTCTATGACTTCGTCGACCGGTGAGCGAGTCGCGGTGGTCTCCGAACCTCCGATCGAATGTGTGTTGCGAGCCGGCCTGAGGTTTAACTTTGATTATTTTGTGCGCAGACGCATCATCATCGAATGAGGCCGTGCACCTGCAGCGCCGGCTGCTGAGCCTCAGCTCGGAGCTGGTGACGCTCCGTAACCACCTGCACGTGGGTGGCGCCGGGGCGGCGGGCCCAAGCGTCGGAGCTACAGGATCAGCGAGCGGCAGTGCGCAGCCGGCGGTGCCTCCGCGCGCGCCGCTCCTGCCACCGCCCTCTGCGCCAGCGCCGCCGCCACCCGCGCCACCCGCCGCCGCGCCGCACGCGCCGGTTGCACCCCATCCCTCCCTGCAGCCGCCGCCGGTGCCGCCCCGTGAGACTTTCATTCATAATCATATCAATAACCTAATATTGCTAGATTAATGTAATCATAAGTCCATTGCACGACGATTGTGACGTGTCATATTTAAGGCGAAGCAAAAATTGTCGGACATCATGACTGACGGATGAAAAGCTTTGTAGCGACTTCACATCTATGGTTTAAGCGGTAAGAATATTCCGCGAACTTTCAATGGACGCAGTTATTTTTTTTGTAAAAATAAATCGTAAGAACCAAATAATTGAGTTAACGTATAAATTCCTTTGTTTTGTTCTTATTATTAATTCGCATGACAAAATAAAATAAAATTATGGCACAACTGTTGCTTTGTCTAACTTTAACCTACTGAATGTTTTTTTTTTACGTCAAACTTTTAGTTTACAAATTATTTCACAAACTGCGGCCATGCCCATGCCCATGCCTGGAGAATAAAGTCAAAGCAAAATTACAAAAGTTTTTATTAAATTAACACGTGTTATATTTTTAAAATTATATGCGTATATATTTCAAAATATGTATATTTTATATAAAAAAAGAAAGTCGTGTTAGTTACACTATTTATAACTCAAGAACGGCTTTACCGATATGCCTGAATATTGGTGAGGAGGTAGTTTAGAGCCAGGAGTCGGACAGAGGATACTATTTATTCATTTTTTTTCGAATTTATACCTTGAAGAGCTGCTTTTTATTTAACTCACTAATATTATAAATGCGAATGTTTAGATGGATGTGATATGGAAGGATGGATGGATGGATGGGTGTTTGAAAATATCTCTAGAACGGCTGAACGGATCTCGATTAAATTTGGCATGCGTATAGAACATCGTCTGAAAGAACACATAGGCTACACTAATTAAGTTTTTTTATAAATCCATGCCGACGGAGTCGCGGGCCATAGCTAGTATTTAATAAAATTAAGTGATGGTCTAACGTATGTAGCTTAAGATTCAAAATTGTAACTTACTGTAAATGAATAAAAGACTTATTTATTAAAGTAAGATTAATCAAGTAATAAAATCTCCACTCTAAACAATATTTTGAAAATGAAACTTCAGATTTTTACAATTTTTTTAAACGTGAAATATTTCACTGTAGATTTATTAAAAATTGCACAAATACTTTGGGCTGTAAATGATATGAGCCGTAAAGGTCTCCCACCTACAGCACAAATCTTTTGTACCGACCATTAAGAATCAACCTGTATAGTCTTTCAACCAGTCGAGATCGGGTCAGTGGAGATAAGCTTTAAGCTATATTTTGCGACACGAGTCTGCACGAACTACCGACTTGAAGCGGTTCGCTCACACGGCAGTCACCAAGCTATGATGTCTTATAGCGGAGACGAGATGGCGCGGCGGTGCGGGGGCGGGGGCGGGCGCAGGGCACGGCGCGGGGCAGGGCGCGGCGGCAGACGACCTGATCCACCTGCGCGGGCCGCTCACCGAGGACGCAGTGGTTCGCGCGCTGCAGGCTCGCTTCTATCAGAACAAGTTCTACGTGAGTGCATTGTTACCTAACGCCGCTGTCGCTCGACACCGGCCACCGTTGATCATTATCGCGTCGTTTTACACGGCATAGGAAGAAGTTGGATGTCGATGAGCTATCCATCGCAGCGTCGGATTACAAAGTCAGAAAATGAAAGGATTGTAACATGATGATGTTCCAGACGTCCGTAGGCCCGATCCTGGTCGCCATGAACGCGTACACGGATGCCGCTAACGCGCTGACGCCGGCGGCGGCGCGCGCGCAGCGCCCGGAGCTGGCGCGGCTGGTGCACGACGCGGTGCGCCACCAGGCCGACACCGGTTGCCCGCAGGCCATCATACTTTCCGGTAATGCCTTTCTAAAATGTCGCTACTTGAGTTTCTCGGTGTTAGGATGGAAAGTGAATACTGTGCGATGCGCAGGCGTGTCGGGGTCGGGCAAGACGTACGCGTCCATGGTGCTACTGCGGCGGTTGTTCGACGTGGCGGGTGGCGGGCCGGAGACGGACGCCTTTAAACACCTCGCGGCCGCCTTCACCGTGCTGCGCTCGCTGGGTGCCGCCGGCACGCTCGCCAACTCCCACTCCAGCCGCATCGTAAGTTCCCCGCTCCCCGCCGTGCCGTGCCGTGTGGTCGCAGGGGCATAAGTTCATAAGCTTTGTCTGGACGCAGGGTCACTTCATCGAGGTGCAGGTGACGGACGGCGCCCTCTACCGCACCAAGATCCACTGCTACTTCCTGGACCAGACGCGTGTCGTGCGGCCGCCGCCCGGCGAGCGCAACTACCATATCTTCTACCAAATGCTGGCTGGCCTGACGCCCGACGAGCGCCTGCAGCTGCACCTTGACGGCTACTCCGCGCAGGACCTGCGGTACGTCCCCGCCCGCCTCCCCGCCGCCTTCACAATGCCGCCCCGCCGTCGCCTACAACCTGTCGCCTTCATACGTGTTACAGATATCTGACATCCTCTCAACATCGAAGGCCCGAGCCGGAGGACGCTGCGCGCTTCCACGCATGGAAAACGTGCCTCGGCATCCTCGGCATTCCGTTCCTGGACGTGGTGCGAGTGCTGGCGGCGGTGTTGCTGCTCGGCAACGTGCAGTTCGGAGAAGGCGCAGAGGGCGCGGCCGAGCCCGCCGGCGAAGCGGAGCTAGCGGCCGCCGCCTCGCTGCTGGGAGTCGCAGCGCCGGCGCTGTTACGCGGGCTGGCGTCCCGCACGGCGCCGCGACACGCGCGCCCCCAGGTGCGAGGCGCGGCGGGCCCCGCGCACGCCGCCTGCGCGCGCGACGCGCTCGCCAAGGCGTTGTACTGCCGGACGGTGGCCACCATCGTGCGGCGCGCCAACTCACTCAAGCGACTGGGCTCCACGCTCGGCACGCTCTCCTCGGACTCGAACGATTCGGTGCGAGATCAGGACGCGGCTTCGCGGCGCGCCTCCACGGCGGGTGGACGGTCGCGCGCGGGCGCGCAAGGCATGGCGGCCCTCAACGACGCGGTGCGTCACGCGACCGACGGCTTCGTAGGCATCCTGGACATGTTTGGGTTCGAGGATGCGGCGCCCAGCAGGCTCGAGCATCTATGCGCCAACCTTTGCGCGGAAACGATGCAGCACTTCTACAACACGCACGTGTTCAAGTCGTCTGCGGAGTCGTGCCGCGAGGAGGGCGTGGCGGGCGCGCTCGAGGTGGAGTACGTGGACAACGTGCCCTGTATCGACCTGGTGTCCTCGCTGCGCGCCGGCCTGCTCGCCGCGCTGGACGCCGAATGCGCCGCGCGCGGTTCGCCCGAGCACTACGTCGCCAGGATCAGGACCGCACACAGGTCGGTCACCGCGGCCGGCGTCTTTGTCATTCTTTGAAGACATAAAGGCGTCGGTAAAAGCACTATGCGGATCGGACGAGAGGTAAGGAGATGTGTGTGCGCAGGGGACACCCGCGGCTGGGCGAGGCGCGGCCGCCGCACGCGCGCCGCTTCGCCGTGCGCCACTACGCCGGCGAGGTGGTGTACGACGCGGCCGAGTTTCTGGATGCCAACCGCGACTGCGTCCCCGACGCCTTGCTCGCCGCCTTCGACTCGCGCTGCTGCGAGTTCGGCTTCGCCACGCACCTCTTCGGCACGGAGCTGAAGGTGAGTCCGCCGCCCGAAGATACTCTGCCGGCGACACTATCGATATAATCTAGCGGTCTCGTGGGCTTCCCGAAACCACCGTATTCTACTATATTTTTGATCAAAATTTAACATACTGAGAAACCTACGGCCTCGGTTGCATGCGGTGACTCAATAAATAATAAAAGAAGGGCAAATGTGATGTCCCCGTTACGTTCGAAACTATAATAATAGACGTAGACAAAAGTCGTGCGTGACGCGACGCCTACATGGAGTATATGATGCGCGCAGGCGCTGGCTGCGAGCGGCGGCGCGACGGGCGCTCTGTTCCGCGCCTCGCCCACCGCGCTGGCGGCCGCCGCCCCCACCGCTCCCTCCGCGCCCGCCGTGCCCGCCGTGCCCGCCTCCACGCTCACGCAGGACTTCCACACGCGGCTGGACAACCTGTTGCGCACGCTGGTGCACGCGCGACCGCACTTCGTGCGCTGCCTTCGCGCCAACGCCGCCGAGACCCCCATGCTGTTCGAGCGCGCCGTCGTCGCGAACCAGGTTACAATTTTATATATGCTAAACACATAAAAATTACATAAATACTTAC
>NW_013531704.1:71717-101852 GCF_000836235.2 Papilio xuthus
GTGCTGCGCGCTGTGGCCGCGGCCGCCGCACCGCCCGCGCCCTCCTCCCCGGCGGCCGTGCGCTGGGCGCTGGGCAAGCGCCACGTCTTCCTCAGCGAGGCGATGCGACAGGTAATAAATACAAACATTTCACACGCGTATAGCGTAGGTAACGAAATCTGCAATTGTATTACCATCCTCATTTTTACAAATTTTGTTTCCACCGACATTTTAAATGTATTTCATGCAAATTTCCAAATTCCCTAATTCACATACATCATCATCATCAGCTCACTATAAGTCCCCACCGAGGGGCTCGGAGCCTACCCTAAGTTAAGGGTGATTCACATATATACAACCAGCTAAACATCAATAAAAAACGTAAAAATGTTTTGATCCCACCATTTTGGCGCCTTAGATTATTATACCAATATAAAAGAACAACCAAGCGAGGACACACCACTACGTCCATTCGCTTCTTCTTTACTCACTGCTATTCCGTTTTTACCCGGATTAAAATCTACCGTGTGGACAACCTAGTAATTGTACGTTTGAAAAAAGGAATACTAAGAAAACTTGCAGGATAATGCCGTGTGTACCCGGCCTTAGATTGGACGAACGGCCAGTGATTAAGATTCGCCGATAATTCGACTCCTGATAACTAAACAATCGATGTATTTCGGTTTGATATGATTTGAAAAATCGGAGCTCCGCTGTTCCAGATCACTAATTTTGGTGAATAAAGTTTGCTTATTGGTGGCACAAAATTGGCCGGCCCGCCCCGGCTATAGACAGCATCTAGTGTGCGACTTTGACACTCAATCCCGAGCGGCCCGCCCTCCCGGTCTCTCTATAACTGGGCTGCTTTATTAGAGGAATTTTGCATTAGACTAAAATGGATATGAGCGTTACCTGTTCAGGTGCTGGAGCGAATGAGGCGCGCGCGGCGGCAGGCTGCGGCCGAGTGCATCCAGGCGGCTTGGCGGCGGCACCGCGCCCGCGCGCCCCGCACCGCCGCGCCTGCGCCCCCGCAACGTCCGCGCCCCGCGCCCATTACGGGCACGCCGCCGCCCGACCCTCCCGGCCCGCCCGGCCTGACCGACCCGGCCGACCCGTCCGACAAGTGCGACGCCACCCTCGTCAAGCGCACCTGCTCGCTCTTCGGACTCGACCTAGTGAGTTCGTAATGTGTGAATTTCCAGCCGCGTTTCATACGATTAAATCTAATCTGTGACGTAAACTACTGCGCCGCTCGTTGCAGGAGCGGCCGCCTCCCCTGCCGCCGTCGCGAGCGTACACGGTGTCGAACGGCGTGAAGCTAGGCTACCCGCAGCAGCGCGTGCTGGCCGCCGACTGGGCGGACGAGAGCGGCGCGCTGCGGCTGCGCGCCGGCGACACCGTGCTGGCGCTGGGCGCCGCGCGCCGCGGCCACGTCGCCGTGCAGGTGAGCGCCGGCCACACGCCTTACCTTGCGAATGTTTGGATGGATGGATGGATAGATGTTTGTTTGAATGTATCTCCAGATTGGTTGAACGGATCCCGTTAAAATTTGGCAGAGATGTAGAACATAATCTGGAAGAACGAATAGGCTACTAATCAAGTTTTTTTTAGTACCGCGCGTATGGCGACGTGGGCGTCCGTTAATATGTAAATAATACACATGCATGGTGACATTAACTTAGTCCCTTAATACCAAAGGCACGTATGATGTAGTATTCAGTCCGGGGATCATATAAAATGAGTAAGTTGTGCAAAGCGGCAGAGTGATGTGTGGTTGTCGTGTGACAGGTGCTGGGCCGCACGGTGCCGGTGCCGCACAGCGTGCTGGCGCCGCCGCGCGCGCTGCGGCCCCGCGCGCCCCCCGCGCCCCACGCTGCCACCCCCGCGCTCACCTGAACACCCGGACAAGCGGACCCGACAGATTTGTTTCTCTGAAAGCTATTGAGACTTCGCTTTACAAAAAAATCACATCATTGATGTGTGTCACCGTGATGACACAATAGGATTGTGATAGCGAGGGTCTCTCCGGGAGGAATGGGCCCTCTTTGGCGAGCCGCATCTTGCGACGGACTTTTCTAGCCCGGTGGGTAAACTGAACCTTAAGTGACAGGCGTCCCCTTGTAGATGACAAAAGTGTGTAACCAGTGCTTTTATGGACTCTTGTGCGTTACTTTGTTCGCCTAAGTATGTTAACCATAAAATCCATATTTTCTGACAAAACTTACAGCGTCAACAGCGCCCCTCTCAGATACTGTATGTACGTAATTGTTTAACATACGACACGAAGTGCAAGTTTATTGTAAAATGAATAGATATTTGATTATAAGTTTAGTTATGAATACATTAATAGAGTTGTGAGGTTAGGTAGCAGCGGTGTCGCGTCTGTCGCGTCTGTCGTCCACAGATCATACAGCGACGTGACACAGTCGTCACACAGTAAGCGGCTCCAGCTTCCGGCTTGCACTACACCTTCATTCTTAATTCATCAAAAGGCTACTACTACTACTACTACTACTATGTCACGGATTTGTTAATAATTTTATTAAAAAATATTTATGTTTTCCTCATACAAACTTTGTATAAACGAACTCTATGTAAACTCTATATGTTGTGCGTGTGCGTGTGTTTGCGTGCGTGTGCGTGTGTGTGTGTGTATGAGCGTGTGTCGAGCGATGGAAGCTCGCGCCCCTGCCGACCAGAGTCTGAAGCCCTACTCACTCGACGACTCGATATTGTAGTTAGGGTAACGTACAAAATAAAGATTATATTTTTAAAATACTCAATCTTTTATTTGTAATAGTCAATACATTAAGTATCTCTGGAATGTAAAGAAATGCGAGATCGGAGTCCGAGCACGCCGCCCCGCCGCCCCGCCGCACGCGCCACGCCGCCACGCCGCTCGGCACAGCTCGGCACAGCTCGGGGCGCGGCGGCGGCGCTCTCCTACTCGCTCGCCAAGTATAATTATGTTTTACTTTATTTTATTGACTCCTTCATTTATAAATTATAAAAAGCATATTTAACATTTTACAATATAAAATATAACAAGACATTTGAGACATTAATTCGGTATAAAAGCATTAAGTTATAACCCATCGACGATCTGGCCGACGCGGCGTGGGCGCGGCGTGGGCGCGGCGTGGGCGCGGCGTTTGCGCGTGATATTCGCAGCGGTCGCACAGACCTGACGATGGTGCAACAGGACAAGGGCACATGATCATAAAATATATCACGCACATTTCATTTCAACAGACATACATATAGAGAACATTTTCTACAATGTATCTATCTATTTCATTTATTCTTTTATTAGTTGTAATATAATAAATACGCAATTTTTTGTATTTTTGAATCATTAACACGATTAACTTATTTATGTCGTGGCCAGATTGTAGATGACGGTGTGGCGCTCTCCCGAGCACACCATGCCGAGTGACATCGTGCGATGACACCGTTCAGGAGCAGGAGCAAAAGTATAAAAGATAATCGTAAGATCGGTTCGAGCCGGGCTTTGCATGAAGTAGAATTGATCAAACACCAAGATGTGCCCCACCGTGTCACGGATACATGACGATTGCTCATCAACCACACATTTAAATTTTTAGGTAAAAGACGGCCGCAGCTCGCACACTACATACAATTTGGCAACTTTATTAAATTCCACGCACTCGACATTTCAACATACAGTAAAGATCGCTTCATACGACATCCGGAATGATATCGGAAATGATATCCCGGTAGGGAAACTAGTGCGGGATTGTGCAAAGTGTTCGGGATCATAAGGGGTGCAGACCGGGACATGCGACACACCCAGAAGGTATTCCACTTGACGACAACGACCGTTGCTGAGCTGACCTCGCCCTCGCCCTCGCCCTCGGGTATGCACCAGTTCCGGAACACTACGTCTAGAACATATTTGTGCTGAACAAACAAACTGAACGAATTAGAATTGATAACCCGATTGAAGGAAGCAATGGCGATGTGTCGCTGCATTCGAGCTATTATTCCACCCCAACTTATTGAGCCACGTCTATTCGAGGCAAACCGTTTGTTGTGCCGTCTTATGACCTTCAATGTTAGCACGCCCATAGATAGTGAGCTTCCCCGTTTACGATCCGACGACATTAGCACGCGATCAGGTTTTGGAGTGCGAATGGTCGCGCCGCCATCCGGTCGGTCGGTCGGTCGGTCGAGCTGGACTCACTCGGCTCTTCTTCTGGAACAGCGTAGGACTTCGCGGCCACCATCGAATGCCTGTCGACACTTTACATGATCGTATCACATGTAACTCAGACTCCCGCTAATGCTTCATCCACATTAACACACGAACATTCCAGCTCGCGTTTGTAATCGTGATCGTGATAAAATATCGCGTTGCCGGTACCACAAAGTGCTCGGTCACTTTATAAACATTAGGGGTTTTGCGTTTTTAACAAGAATTCAAACGGCTTGTTATTTGCATCGTACTTTTATGTCTTTCATATTTATATTTTAGTAAAGGTCGTAAGCGATGTTTACTGTATATTACCTATATATTAAGATTTACAAACTATGGCTAAGTTGAAATATAAAACAATCATAGAGTAAAATGTACATTGAAAATTCTAATACTGATTGAGGAAGTAAAACACGAACATCTATAGGAAGGCGAGGCGCGCCCAAGAAAGCGCGCAGACACGCAGACAGGCAGACACGCAGACACGGACACAGACAGAGAGGGGGGGGGGTGCGAACAGCGCACGGTTCCCCGCACTAAACACTTATATAATACATAAGACGTATAGGTATAAAAGTTGAACACATGCGATAAGGCAGTGAGGTCGTTGTCCGCTGCGGGAGCGCCGCTTCACTACACTCCAGTACAATATTGCAACAAACAACAACAACCTTTACAAAAATACAACATCAAAATGTGCTCAATGAAGCGGTTAATATTCGAGGTAAACTCCATCACCTCGCCCTATGTCATTCTTTATTTCAATTCGAGATAAAGTGTTGTTATAACACATTGGGCGAGGCAGACGAGTTGGGCGAGGTGGGCGCTGTGGGCGCTTTGGGCGCGGAGGAGGTTAGGAGAATATCGCCCGGCAGAAGAGCGGGCAGCGACGCCGCTAGTCGCGTTGGATGGGCGTGCTGACGGCGGAGGGCGCGCGCCGCTCCAGTGAGGTGGGCGTGCGCGGTGTGCGTGGGGCGTGCGGTGTGCTCGAGTCGACCGTGGGCGTGGGCGCGGACGTGGGCGTGGGCGTGGGCGAAGGCGCGGGTGCGGGCTCGCACAGCGCCGCCAGCACGTGGCTGGCGGCCACCTCGCGCACGCAGCGCCGCTGCTCCGCTGAAAACAATAAATATATATCATCATCATCATCACCAACTCACTATACATCCCCACCGAGGGGCTCGGAGCCTACCCTAAAGTTAAGGGTGATTAGGCCATAGTCAACCACGCTGGCCCAGTGCGGGTTGGTTCACTACACAAATATCTTTGAATTGATTCGCAGATATATGCAGGTTGCATCACGATGTTTTCCTTCACCGTAAGAACGTCGGACGTACATATGTAAATCGGATATCGAAAAACACATTGGTACATGGCGGGATTCGAACCCAGGACCTGCAGATTGCAAGTCAAGTGCTTGACCCCTGAACCATCGACGCTCTCGGACGAAATGTATATATAGTCAACAGTAAGATTATGTAATGTAACCCTCATACGCCTTTATTAGGAATTGGTACGAAAAAGCAACGAAAATTCTTTTGAAGAAAAATTAGTGACGATCGCTGTCAAGTAAGTATGTATGTATGTATGTATGTGCAGTGCAGGCGAGCCTCACCGATCAGGTTGTGCAGGTTGTCGACGACCACCTCGGAGTTGTAGGCGGCGTCCATGGCGCGCTGCAGGAACGCCGTCCACGCGCTCAGCTCCGCCTCCTGCAACACGCGCGCGCCTTGCCTCACTCTCCTTGCCCTCGACACCTTCCTCTTTGCCATTGTCATTTTACAATGAATCATAGTATTTAATATGTTGGTACAAACCCATAAAAACAATTACACGGCAACATCATTTTGGAAGAAGGATATACTTGTTTCTTTAAGATGTATATGAAGTTTACACACGAGTTTAAAGAAATTATAGTATATTTGAAAGAGAATAATGTGTTGCATGTGAGAGGAATACCGCAAACGAAAGCGATTGTTTTCGCACATGTATAGTACAGACAGACAGACAGTAGTAAACGTTACCGCAATATCGGCAGAGAGCAGACGAGATAGGGCCGGTGTGGTCGACGCACCCGAAGGCCCCACACATCAAGACACAGATCTATCGAAAACCACTACAAAAGTACAGATTTCTACAAAATGACATCTCTCTAAATATATATTATTTTTGTGTTTTAGTGCACGTGACATTATGGTGAACATTTTCCGTAGACGTTGAACATAGTCTGGAAGATCAAATAGGTTACTAAGTATAATAAGTTTGTTTTTAATTCCACGCGGACGGAGTCGCGGGTGACAAATAGTAGTACATGTGAAAATAATAATCGTAATATTTATTTTAATAAAGTAATATGAATGTTAATATTATCGTTGATATTGTGCCACTGCAACGGAGTCGAAGAGGTCTTATAAACCGATAGTATTAGGACAATCTAAGCAAAACAATATCTTCTTATTCATATGGGCGTGGCGAGCCGGCTTGAGTCGCGGCTTGTCCGGTACCGTCGCTTGAGGAGCGATCACCTCGACTTCACTTTTGCATCAAACGTCTCTATTTAGCAACGGCGACCGCGACCTCGCCCCACCACGCTACCCCGCTCTGGGCGTCTGTAAAAATATCTCGCGAGATGTATTGCACGAACACGCAACAAATATAAATATGACTTAATATTAGCGTTACGAAATAAATAGCTCAATAGCAGCGGGCGGTGCGGTGCGGTGCGGAGAGAGCGGGCAGGGCACGGACTCCCGCTCGCCGCGAACGACTTGCGATCACAACTAGCAATGGTCGATTTGACACTATATGGCATTAACATTTAAATAAACTAACAATGTTTTGAAGCTACTGTTGATCGATAATTCTTAATATTTTTACTTTATTGTCTAACTTCACCCTTTTGAACAAAACAAGATATTTAATACGTTCGAAGACATTATGTTGAATCGTTTTACGAAAATTATCGTAAATCAATAGGGCGGACAAAAATAGTTACACGTAGTATGTAGCCGGTAAACACTATGAATTATTGAGGAGGGTATATCGCATCTCCCGACGGGCACGAGGTCAGTAGGACAGAGCGGCGTGCGGAGAGTGTCGCCCTCTCCCTCCCGTGCCCTCGAACTTCACTGCCCCCAAACGCGGGCCGGGCGGCTGGGTGTCACGTCACGGGAGCGAACCGCCGCCGCCTCGCCATGCCGCTCCGCTATTACAAATATAGTTTTGATGGCCACGGCCGGCCGCTGACCGGGCGGTAGCGGAGTCCCGGCGGCCATCACCCCCTCAGCCCGCAGCTCGCTGCCCGCACCCTTCAGCACAAGAGCCGGCTGCGGGGACGGGCGTTGACTCGCAGGTCTGAACTGATAACAGTTATCAGACAATTAACTAGTTCAAATTGTCTTCTACGGTTATCGGTTAATTACACGATCGGCAAAGACCCGCGCTACCATAATCATGTCGCCGCCAGATTACGGATAATACATATTGTTATGTCATTTTTTGTTATTGCGACAGTGATCATTAAAAAGAAAAAATGGCTGCTAAGGCGCCAACCCGAGCAGCGATGTTTCTTATCCATCGCTATTATTCCATCTATGTGTAGTTATATTAAATACTGGATTTAATTTTTAAATCACGTTATAAGGTATAACTCTTTCAAACGTCTAAAAAATAAACCTATAAATAGGACCCGTATGTACTCGTATGTATATGTTCCTGGTCGCACTATTCGCAATATAACAGTTTTGTTTTCTGTGTTTGTGGGTGTGGGCGCGAGGTGTGTGCAAGCCGCCCTATGGCCGGCGCGGCGCTCCGACCTGCGCTTTCTCTACGATTAACGCGAACAATGCGCGTTAGAAAGCTAAATTTCGCTTATATGTAAATGCGCCCGAGACAGCTCAGGCGCGCGCGCCTTTTCCACGCTTCGTTACGCTTTTACAGGCAGAAGGCGTTCGTGTCGGACTATTGGTAACAATGTAACATCCATGCGTTGATGCGCGGTCGTTCCTGCAAAGAGTGTTGAGACTGTTTACAATATGTTTACAAATGCAATACGATGAACGGCGACCGGCGATGCCATTATCGCAGCACTTAACAATGTTACATGTTTGACAATGCTACGAGTTCTATTTCGTGTCCATGGCGCAATGGCGCGGCGGGTGGAGCGGGCTGATCGCCCGAGGTTAGGCTAGACAATCTCGCGTGAGATGTCCTGCATCCTGGATCATTATATACATTATAACTACATATAAGGTAAAACAAATTGTGCCGCCGCCAGTGCCAGACCAGTACTCACTGGCCGGCTGCTTCAAGTGTGAGATTAGTACGCTCTTTCTTCACGTCTCGCACTCAAGAGCTCAGTCTGAGATCTGAGAGTCTGGTCGGAGCGCGCCGCCTCGCGCCTTACTACTTAAAGTCTAATCTCTCCAAGTCCCGGTTTTAAAAAAATTGCATCTACTAAAGACTTAATTATATTAACACGAACTACATTATATCCTCAATTTTGTTGTGTTATTTTTCAAATGGCTAGAACTTGTATCGCGGTCATGAAGTCGCAGTCATTTCCGCTCCGTGCACCGCACATGTACTAATATTTAGAGATATAATTTTGATAAATTAGGAAGCGCTTCAAATTTTATTTGGCAAAGCGAAAATTGTGCAATGTGCAAATTATCTGTTTATCGGTTTAATCGATTTGCATACAGCTAGTCGGAAATCTGCAATTTCATCGTCGAAGAAATAATAAGTAAAAACTCGCGGAACTTTTGTTTCATCTAAATACAGAGTCCCACCGCGGGATAGACGCGTACCGGCGGCGATACTCGCGGTGGCACGAATCATTTTATTTGGCTTAGTTCAATCACCCCCTTGCCGGCGCAGTGTTAGCATACGAGCTTTATTTACGTGACACGCACAACGCCGACCTGTAGCCACATGTTGAACGCACACAATCAAAAACAAACACACACATAGATTGAAATCATATATCAATACTAACTTTATCGCCGTTGAATGAATTTTCCAAAACCTTTTTATATTTGTCTGCGGTTTGTTTAGGAGGTAGGTAATAAGTAAAAGAGGTAGAACCGATTGCGCAGGAATCGGTGACGTGTAGCTTCTGCTTCTCCAAATTCCGTACCGAACTCCCCAAAGTGAACCAAACGTTTCAAATCTCAATATCATATGATGATATTACAAAAGGCAGCAGGAAGGCAGCAGGATGGCAGTCATAACAAATTTAGAGTAGATATAGTGTTTTTTAACAAATTAAGGTTTAACTAAAATAAATAGTTGTATAATATTTTATAGCGCTGTCCGAGTATAGTATTCCAGCGGCACGGCACGGGTTGGGTCGTGTCGGTCGTGTCGGCCGAGCAAATTAACACGGTCATGTGTAATTGGGCGTTCAATTGCATGACCGGTGTGATGAAGGCCGCACTAGAAGTCGCCGCCGCTGGCTAGTAACAAGCAATAAATCACATGAATATTGTACTAAGCCGAAACTGCATGCACATACACGATCTTTATAGTTGTAATGTTCTTGGGGAGACTGAAAAACGATATGAACGATACGGAAGTAGCCTGCGGTTAGCGATCATTAACGGTACGCAAGTCGGCCGAACCCCCAAACATCGAGATTATGGATCACCAGGTCGCACACACGAATACATCCTAGAATTTCAGGCAGTTCAGCGATTCATGACCTCGATACTATTCATGAAAATAGAAATGTCACAAACAGATGAAGGCAAAGACCGCAAAGATCATGTTCACGTGCAATCATTCCGATCTTTCCTCTTGTGTTTTCAACATAAATTGTTGCTAATGTTAAATGCGCACGCATCACGCATCACGCATCACGCGTCATGCCTCATGCCTCATGCCTGCTGTCAGCGAGTCGCGCATGAAACATATCAAATGTTAAATCAATTACCAAAAAGAAAAGATTAATTATCATAAAAAAAATTCCACGTGAAATGTCAGCTCAGCAGCAATGCTAGCAAACGTAAAATTTGAATACAAATTTACATAATTAGCAACGCTCGAGGGATGCAGTTGTTATTCGCGGTCGTCGCAGCAGAGACAAGGAACTGATACAATCGGCCCATTGTCTGCGAACAAACGACGCGACGTAAACAAACAAAAACGACTTGTGACTATAATATTATTGTTATCTCTATGAGTGCGTACGAGGATCCGTTAACCTCAGCCCCGGGGTTTTGATACACAGCAATTCGCCTCTTTACGGCGGTGGCAGCATTTATATTCCCCAACAGCGGCGAAGGGTCGCCTCCGATCAAACAATGGTGTATGCAACACGCAACTAGACCAGAGGGACAGCTTTATGCTGTGCAGTCAACACAACATAAACCCCTCCCCCCATTTCGTCAAGTCTCGGGGAGCTAATCTAAATTTAACTTCAAAATAACCATTTTTTTATTTCTGTCTGTCTCTTTATCTATTCGCAAGCCGTGTTCTTTTCTGGTAATCTCCAAAAAACCGGCTCAATTTTGAGGGGCTGGTAGCTCATGCAAGCGGGAATATAATGGCAAACTTTTTTTTTTTAATCTGCGCTGACGAAGTCACTGGCAACCACTTGTTGTATTATAATTTACAAGCAAGTGCGCATCAAAGGCACGGTAGTACAGCGCCGCCGCCAGGCCGTGGGAAACAACCAACTTTGGTACGCATTGTTTGACTCCTTTCAATTAACATGTTTGTTTCAAAATAATTAATGAAATCAAAAGAGTGTCGGAAAAAAGACACGAACAAAGAGGTTTGACTCATATTTAAGGATATACATTATCGTCTCATGTTAAAGGACGAAGGCTAGTTTCACTGCTAGTGCGCTTCCGCAAACATGCAAACACTCAGATGCTCCAGCTCGACGGGACCAAACCTTAGCCTTCGTGAATTTGGTTGTCTAAATTAGCGAGTTAAAACCCTCTAATCTTTGTTTCTATTTTACGTTTCTAAAATTTCCTATGTATGATCGGAAGTATAAGCAGACCTAATTAAGGTGAGGCTACAATCGGAAAGACAACTTCGCAGAACTTGGTGATTCGAGCATGAAAGTGTAATGATGTTAGTTCAAAGGATTGCGCTATTAGTGTAATGGCTCTTTACGAGGTCAGAGTGGGCGATCACAAAAAATGGTGTCAGCAATCCGTAGCGCCGGTAATGAGTCGTCACAGCGGGGTCGACGACCGCTCACCTAGCGCACCGCCATCACTCGCCGCCACCGATACATCCCTTCACAAGAATTAAAATGTCATACCTATAGTCCTTCGCAACCTCATCACATCGATGAGACAACTAATTTTTTTGTGACTAATCGTTGAAAATTATTTCTTGTCCTCAGTGTCTTCATTTTGTTTTTTTTTTTCGTTTGCAAGTAACTAACATTTCAATCAAAATTAATATTTGTCTAGCAGGCTTCGATATCACTTACTAGTTTTGGGGTTTGGGTCGTGGCTGCGTTGGGAATGTACCCACACAGATATGGATGTACCAATGTTGTGCCCGTAAATTTATATTTCAGTTTGATTAAAAGCCGCACTTAGCGTCCACAACTTAAGCTTAATTACACGTTTAAAAACGAGATAGCGTAACATGGTCTACATTTCTCGTAAAGAATAATAAGACTGGGCAACAAGGTACCTGGCTGGGGCGATGCTTTTGGTTTGGCGAAAAACAGAGCGAGAGTTTTACAGCGGAACACTAAACCGCCTGACTACCACACCAGAAAATCAAATAAAAGCCTCATAATTAATTGCAAGTAACGTGAGCCGAGCCGAGGAATTTGACGCGTTACGATCCGACGCACTCAGAGCAGCAGTTAGAAGGGACAGCTGGAACTTGATTTGGCGTTGTTGTTGATTAAATAGTCAACAGGAACATGTAGCGCTGCAAGAACGTTGAGGAAGTATAAGTTTGGTCAGCACAGACAGCAATGATGTTAGAGAGCAGCGCGGCGCTCTCGGCCCAGGCACGGCGTGACGCACTTGTTAATGTTAGTGGGTGTTCATTTTAAGCTCGAGTACTGTGAATCATGTTTAATTAAAAATATAAAGATGTAGCGTAGCCCATCCCTATCGGGTTCAAAGTTTTTTCTTATAAAGCTAATGAGAATTTCATTTATTACAACTACACACACACACACACACACACACACACACACACACACACAAGTGAACAACTTGTGGAAACACACATTTATTGTGTACCTATCTATGCTATGCTATTGTATATCGTAAGTCGCAACAAAGTCTGGCAAAGTAAAAGCTATTATAGTATATGCGGGGAAGTGGTCAGTCAGCTTTGCATTAGAGGGGTCCGCGGGGCATGAGGCGCAGGGGGCGCTGGGACGGGGTTGTTGGACTGGCGCGCTCGCAGGGCTTCGCGCCAGCCGCCCGGAAGGAATCGCACTGAATCCTTGTCAGTACTGATAATTAGCCAAGTCATTTGTGCCTCCTATAGCGGGTGAGTCATCGCGTAGGTGAAAATTAATGAAATAATAAAAGTCAAACAATGGTCAAACCTAAAGTTGTAAACAATATGTATTCGTGATACCAATATTTGAATAAGATACCGTGTTTTTTCGATATACCCGAGTGCAGGATGCACAGAAAGAAAAAATATTTTCCCTTTCCTTGCATCCTCTCATCCGGAAAGTCCACTTTCACTTCCCATGCTTTCCTTATAAGAAAAAGTGTGAGAAGGAAAAGAGGACTAAATTAGGCCCCCGGAACGCACACTCATCAGACGAAACGCGGAATTGCTTCCACTTCACGTCTGTCTTCTGTGTGGTCGTGGTATTTAACCGGGCGAGCCGGGCCAATTCGTGCGTGGCTCTACCACTGTTAAAAATTATATCTCAAAGCGAAAATTGACACAATTCCATGTCCATAAAGTTTCGGATGCGATTAACAGACGTTGGTAAAATAGATGAGTTATATAAAGCAACGTGCGTATCATATAATCACATGAGGAAACCATCGAATGTAACAGAAAGGCAGTGTAACAAAAAATGATAGGCTACGGTAACCTGACACGTCGGTAGACTTTCCAAAATGTGAACACGTCGGGAATCGAATCGTGCTCGCCGCTGTGCTCTAAATAACGGACAACAAGAACGACTAACATATCCGATAAAATCGGACTCATCTTTAAATTGGAGCTACATTGCTGCGGCCGAAAGAAACCGTCTTATACACTCGCGCAATAATAAAATCGCTGCTAATGGTCAGCCAGAGGCGAATGAAGTCAATTGCTAATTATAAAGGTGGGGCGCGGGGCGTGCGGCGACGACGGAATGTTTAACGGAATTAGAAAATCGTATAGTTTAAAGCAAGGTGTTAATTTAGCAACCTGAGGGCTTTGTTTTAACAGATAGACGGGGCGAAATTCAGTCTGCTCTCATATACATGTAATCTAGCGCTCCGCTCCCATTGCTACGCAGGTTAAAAAAGACATCTACTTCTGCATGACTACTAAACACAATAGAGTGGTGTTCCAAGCGACATCTTAGCGACACAACTAATTTGCCTACTACGGTAACTATACTTCATTGTATAAAACTTTTGAATGAGATGAGAGTGTGCTTGCATGTCAGTCCTATAGGCCATGTCGTGGCACCGCGAAGGGAAAACGTTGTCCTAACCCGGTTAGAAAGCGTGCCCGAACGAGGCTACACTCTATGGTGTTATAAGCAGGCGACACACCGTGGATCACGTTATTTTTTCGTCCTCAATTCGCGTAGGTGTAAATTAGCAGAACAGTTGTCGTCTCATCCCGTGGCTCCATTTAACCAGTTTAAACGACACCCACGACACGATGGGGAAAGGATTTTAATTTTCTTGGTTGTCTTCCTCGACAAGAACAAATAGACAAGAAATAAATTAATATCAGAACGTTGTATTGACCAACTCAACATAATTCTGGCAAATAAGAAAATATCATTTCATTTACATAGCATTTAGTAACATTAATGGGTAAATGACATAGACGTATGTAGTACATAGGTGCGTACCATGTGAGGCGCTGGCGAGTGGCGAGTCGTTTGTTGTCGGCCGGCCGGCGTCGAAACAACTTGCAATTCCAACTATTGATGTGGTTTACTTTGAAACAATGTTGAATTACGACTACAATAGTCCATATGAACTATGAATTTCCAATAAAATAAGCTATTTCTATGATACGTTCTTCACGGGTTATTGAACAAAATGATTATGCAATTACCAGCTATATGTCGTTTAATGACACGTGAAGGTGTGAGGCGCGCGTCACGCCGCCGTGCGCCACAGCCGCCCGCCGCGCTGCTCCCACTGGCGCGCGCCCGTCCTCATCATCACTAACTTACTTTTAATTATATCACACATGTTTTATAAACAGTGAAACTCGCATTAATGAGTAGGTATAAAAAGTAATGAAAACTAAAAAGTCTACTTCGAGGTAACGAATAGTTCTGCTTTCGTGTGAAATGTTTAGCAGAGGTTGCACAAGAACCTGGCGTCGTCAGAGCTACAAACAACAACAACAACAAAAATGTAACTAAATTCCACAACAAATGTACTTATAGTTTTCAATGCGAGCTAAAAGGTAACGGTGTACGATGGTGAGACCGCCACGACGTCGTATCCGCATAGAAGATTAGTTAATGGAAAGGCTAGTAAATTGGAAAATAAACAAGATTCTAAAGAATCGTATGTCTCTCCAGAAAAACAGAGTATTAAGTAAGTTCTCATCGCACAAAACAGTCGCTGATCATCCAAAAGAAATGCTTTGAATGCGACCCCCCGTAGCTGTTCAACCGAGACGTCAGTGGCGATAACTTGATCCGGAATATGAAGTAACAAAAACAGAACGTTAGCGAATAGTGTGTGCGTTCCTTATTTGTCAGTTGTTTTATTGTACATATATTGGTGAGTTGCCCTAAGACATTGGAAGCTTAAAGTGTTGCGGGAGCAGCCATATGCTGTAGTGTTGGCGGCGGCATCGCTTCATGTATAGCGTACGATGTGTTATATACGATGTTTTATTTGTGTCATTGTTATTGTAACTTTGGAAATAACTGGGTTATCTAAGCGGGCAATAAGTAGTTTATCACTCAAATTATAATCACCAATGTAAGTCACACGTCCGCTGCGCTGCTGTGCCGCTGTCTGTCGGCTGGAGAAATTTAGCGCAATTGTGATATCGGACACCTAGACGTATTACACCTATCTACTTTAAATCCATGAACAAATTCTTATCATTCGATAGTGCTTACAGTAATGACATCTTTAAAGAGAAAGGCTAACACACATTTCTCATGTTTCAGCACTTTATCTAATTCGCAAAGATCCGCGAAATAGATAGGCAGCCAGCGTTGCGCGTACGCGTGTCAAGCAAGGTGGCTCTACATAATGTGGATTTGGAGTGGCTTTTAGTGATTACCACTTTGAGGGATGTAACTTTTTGAATCCATAAAAGCCGCACTCTGGTCTAATAAGTGTTAGGCTGTTGACTATTACAGAACTGTGCGGAGAGACTAACCATTTTGGCGAGCATGGTGTCCATCTGGGGGCGGTGTGCGGCAGTGAGGAGCTGGCGGATGCGCGCCGCGTTGGCGACGCACTGTGCCATGCTGCGCTGTAGCGCGGCTGCCTGGCGCAGCAACGCAGCGGCCAGCGGCACGCCCTCGCCCGCACCCGCGCTTGCGCCCCGCAGCACGGACTCCAGCACGTGCGCGTGCTGCGAAACGTACTGCAGGCAGCGCTGCAGCTCCACCGCCTCCCGCCGCTGCCGCTCTGCGCACACGCACATACACCACGTCAACCTCAATCTCACCTAATTTTGTATTGTTATGAATAAAGTAACATTCACATCACTTTAACAGTCAAGTTAACCACCTTCAAGTTAACCATGTAACTAACAAAGATGTTAGTTATTTGTAAAATGACCCATGTAAGAGTCCAACAAAGTACAAACGGGAACACAGGTTTGCATAAAATACCTCTGATTGAGGCTGACCAACTTGAGGAAGAACACTTTTCTTTACTACTTCAGCTCTTGTAATGTCACTACCAATGAGCGCAATGCTAGGAAAAAAGTTAGGATGACTAGGCTATGGCCTGGGTCAACCGCACTGATTAGGTCAGTCGTTTGACTTTACACATATATTTCAATTTATTTGTGGTAATGTGAATCTTGCATATGATTTGATGATCAAATTATTTCCTTCAAGAATGTCATATAAAGGTTCATATGAATTTCCTTAAGAGCAGGGAATTAAACTGGATGTGTAGATTTTACTGCAGTCCAAACAAGTGCCACCCACTCTCGTGCTGGCAAGCTGCTTGCTTTAACCAAGCCTCCACCTATACACAATTCAACAACAACATCACATATTTCATACTGTATTTTTTAAAAAGCAAAATGAAAATGCTGCTCAAGCTGCTAACAAGGATCAGGACCACCCTACATAAACAAAATAATATTTTCTTCGCATTTAATTAAATATTATATTAATGTAATTTAATCTAAATCTTAATATATGGCATAGATGTATAATGTAGTCAGGAAAAACAGATGAACTACTAATTAAGTTTTTTTTTCTTAATTTTGCGCGGACGGAGTCTCTGGAAAAAGCTTTAAATATATAAAACTTAGTGCTCAGATTAAACTAATTGTAAGTGGCGAGAAAAAAAAAGAAACAAAGGTTTAATTAATTTTCGAAAAAGATAACATATAAAACATACCATGAAAATCGTATATTCTCTGAGTTCGTCTCTGATATTTTTCCTCCTCTAGCTGTCTTTCTAACTGTATTTGAGTATCTCTTGCCTCCAAAACTTCTAAAAAAGAAGAAAAAAGAGACTTCCTCTCGTTTGTATTTGTAACGGTCTCTGTCATTGTTGTCGTAAATTGAGCTAAAACTGCCTAAATAGAGAACAATAGTTTACAAATTTCGACAAAACCCGGAACCAGTGATGCTTCTTTATTAAGTAATTAATGAAAATGCAAGAATATGTAAATAAATCGAAATTAACGAAATGGTAAAATACACGTCCTTCCCCTACATCACACACCTAACCGACTGACACTGACATGACAAATGGCAACTGACAATTTTAAAATTGACAGTGATTTAAAAACCAGGGCCATGGCTACCAATCTATAAATCAAAAACGACAAATGGACAAAGAGTAAACTATATGTACTCTTTGCCAAATACCAAAGAGTATATAAAATACTAACGTCCAATAAATAGATGACTTATATACTCTTTGACCTAAATAATAATGGCTGTTGGTCTTCCAATAAATAAATAAATAAATAAATAAATAAATAAAGGTCTATGTTACCAGGTCATAAAATTAAAAAAAAATCTAATTAATAGACAGGATAGAATTTAACGTGATAGGTAGGAGAAAAGACGATTTATCGGAATTGAGACATAAAAGCCTCAGGATCGTAAGGTTTTAGACTATGATAATTTGTGTTTTATACCTATTTTTCAATTTTTCGCCACTTTTGATACTCAAATCGTTGGCCAATGTAAGACGTATCGACAATATTGGTTTGCAACAAAATCTTTTGTTAAGAAATTCTTTCATAAATGGAGATTTCATTGCCCTCAATCTATTTCTGTTACATTTTTATCATTTCTAATAAAACCATTTTATCACTGTTCGTAATTTTCAAACTTCTATTCGCGAATCTTTTTCTCGCATTTACAATACAGTAAATACAATTAAAATAATGGTTTTAAGCAAAGGAATAGGATTCTTAAATAGACATTAGTTCAAATTAACGCTGCCGCTTTGATCAGGCGCTAAAATGGTGAAAATCAATTTGGCACAAAAAAAATCCTCTTATAGCCAGTCCATTTTTAGAGGTCCGTTAAATAACTACATAGAGGTGAAATAATGCAGTATTTTGAAGAAGAAAGAAAGAAAAATTTTATTATTTATTTAAGCTCCGTAAAGAGTAAACTAAAATAATAACTTTTACTAACTTAAAATTACACATATCTAACTGAATAATTAACATTACCATTTATGGTTACTAACATGCCAAGCTTAACTTTAATCTTTGATTTACAAGGTTATGATGAGTATCAAAAATTGAAAAGCAACCAATGACAAGCAAAACCGGCAAGCCTCAACCACTCTACCCTGTGTCAAAAAGTATTGTGTGGTTGACTTATATTTTACTGTATTCAAGTTTTTGTTATTCTATTCAAAGAGCTTATTGCTAGAAAGTGATATAAAAATGGCTCGTGAAAGTAGTGCTGGCTTTGACAGGCATATTACAATTTTTTCCCCTGAAGGCAGACTTTATCAAGTCGGTAAGTAGCTCATAAACAGAATTATAAAACTATTTGTATTGATATATTCTAAGATCAAAAGTTAACGTAAACCATATAGCGAATTAAACTCTGTTCTTTATCTAGTGATGCATGTCTTAAAACTAAATACATATTAAACATTGGTGACACATCAAAATCTCTATTTATTATTATGACATGTATCATATTCTTGGTTAGGACGATGCGATCTACATGTTCAACACTCACCTGTATTATACAATATAATGTAATGTGATTTTTTAATTTGAAATGAAGTATAATTTAGTAAATGTGTGCAGCACTGTACTTGCCGAGGCAAAAATGACGAAAACACTATTTTGTTGAAGCGAAACATGTATTGCCTATTTAATACTAAATAAATTTATTAATTTAGTAGCTAAAAATTTCTACGGAATATACTATGTTTCAATTATCGCGCTGTCGAGTCAGCTTATTTTACTGTAGTGGTGTTATAAACGGAGACGGTTTACAGAGTATGCACTAAAGGCGATCAACCAGGGTGGACTGACGTCTGTAGCGCTGCGCGGTGCTACAGCTGCTGTGGTGGCGGCGCAGCGCAAGGTTCCCGACCGCCTGCTCGACCCCACCTCTGTAACACACCTGTTCCCCCTCACCGAACACATCGGCTGCGTTATGACCGGCATGATTGGTACACCAATGCTTTTATTGGAATAATCAAATTTATATTGCAAATGTTTTAGTAACGTAGTATTGTTATGTTGAGGCTGAATATGTTGTATAATAAGATATGTTGTGTGTGTGGGGCAGCGGACAGCAAGTCGCAGGTGGCGCGCGCGCGCTACGAGGCGGCCAACTGGCAGTACAAGTACGGCTGTGAGGTGCCCGCGCACGTGCTGTGCCGCCGCGTCGCAGACATCTCGCAGGTGTACACGCAGAATGCGGAGATGCGGCCCCTCGGCTGCAGTCAGTACAGTTGATTTTACTCTTTCAATATTAATAGAGTTTTGCATTGATTTTAGTGAGAAATGTAACTGTAATGAGAACGGTGTGGGGTTTGTTTGTGCGGCAGGCATGATGCTGATCGCGTACGACCCGGAGACGGGGCCGGCGGTGTACAAGACGGACCCCTCTGGCTACTACTGCTCCTACAAGGCTGTAGCAGCGGGCGCCAAGGCCACCGACGCCAACGCCTACCTCGAGAAGAAGGTACTGCATCAACACTTCCTTAAATGTATTCATTACAATATGTATCACAAAATTATAATATTGCTTCTACTTAAAAATGTGAATTCCGTGGTAATCCATTGCGCCGCGAGCGCGTCACCGTCACCTTTTTGAAGTTTTGGAACGATTCCTCGCTTATTGAAGACTGTTTCTTCAAGTTGTTGTCACATTGACGGCGGCCTGTTTGTAAACACGCGCAGGGCTTGGGCAACTATTACTGTTATTTTTGTATAAAAATACTAGGAGATGATTTGAAATTTACCATTAATTCTTTTAACGGTTGCACATAAATATTGTAATGTCGTGTCTCGAAGCCACTGCGCTGCCCGCACCCGCAGCCACGAGGGTGCGGGTGCGGGTGCGGGCAGTGAGCGAGTGCGTGTGCGCAGCTGAAGAAGCGAGCGGCGCTGGGCACGGAGGAGGCGGTGCAGCTGGCGGTGGGGTGCCTGGCGCAGGTGCTCGCTGTCGACTTCAAAGCCGCCGACATCGAGATCGGCCTCGTCACCAAGGAAGACCCGCGCTTCCGGTGAGCACCGCCATCACCTCCACCATCATCTCCACACTCACCACATACATTCCAACGCGGTCCTTTAAATTCACATTGGGGGCATTCCTCGCCAAGCGAATATTTGAGTACGTTCTATATGTACATGTACTAGATACATATATTAAATATATTTTTAAGGCAGTTACTGGTTAAAGAATTAAGGGACTTTGAAATGTTGACAAAGTGATGCAGATGCGGTAGTTCAGTCGGTTATCAAGTCATCGCTTTATGGATTTGAATAATTTAACCATAGGATTTAATAGTCCATTAAATGAGCTTTTTAATTGCATTTGAGGACAGAACAACATTGTAGAGCATACTGTAATGTTTCTGAAATGTCTGTCCGCTGGTGGTGGAATGCCCCACATACAAGTGAGGAGATGTGCTCACACATGCATTGTGTCTGCAGAGTGCTGTCGGAGGCGGAGATCGACAAACATCTCACCGCCATCGCAGAGAAGGACTGAACATGCCTGGAATCCTTTATTGTCTACCATCTATATTAATAATTTTTAATAAATAATACAAACAACACTTCTTAATTATTTTATTATAATACATCAAAAAAATAGACTCGTGCATGAAGGTTGTGTTACCTCTTCCGCGGAGCTTATAAGTATACATATATTTTACTTTTTTATTACAATTTACTAAAAACTAACGGATGTCACTCTCGAGATACATTGTGCACACATTGCCTTTAACTTTGCAATCCGCGCAACCGGTGTGTCTGATACACATCATCTTAATCATAATACGTTCGAGTCGAAAGCGATTTCGGAAGGTACCGCTAGGTCGGTCAGAGGAGGTCCGTGAGCAGACCGGCGTCCCCGGCGGGCACGGCGGCCAGCGCGCCCGCCGGCAGCTCCGGCAACATGCGCGCCGCCTCCCGCACCGCGCAGCAGAACGTCAGCCCGTACACCGCGCCCTCGTAGTGCTCGTGCCGGCGCAGCTCCTGCAGCCACGACACGCGCCCGCACACGCTCTCGCAGAACACAGCCTCGCCCACCTCGCTCACCGACACGAACGGATCGTTGAGCACCACCAGCGCCAGCGCGCGCCGCGCGTTCGCCTCGTGCACCACCGTCCACACGTACCGCGGCACCGGGAACCTCCCCGCCTCCAGGTACACTTCCGTCCGGTTGTCGTCCGTGCGCAGCGCCAGCACACCGTGTGTGCCCGCGTACACCTCGAGCCGCCTGTGCGGGCGCGCCGCGCGCAGCAGCCGCGCCACGTCGCGCTGCACGTGCCGCAGGTTGCCGGCCGCGACGCTGCGCCACGCCGCCACCCTGTTGGAGGCGAACTCGGCGACGCGCACGTCCTGCTCCTCGAAGTAGGCCGGGGCGAGCAGCGGCGCCGAGGTGAGCGACTGCTCCGCGAACGAGAAGCGGTCGTGCTTGAGAATCTCCCGCATGCGGCGGTCGAGGCGCGCGTCGTCGGAGTAGAGGCGCTCGGCGGTGCGTCGCGTGCCCGAGTCGAACATCTGGTTGAAGTTGGCGAGCAGCGAGCGCGGCGCGGAGCTCTCCTCGTGCGGCGGTAGCGCCAGCGTGCCGTCGGGCGAGTTGTCTGTGCGCGCGTAGCTCGCCACGCCGCGGTCCTGGTCGAAGCAGAGCGCGGCGAGGTGGCGCACGCCGCGCTCCTCCCGCGCCCGGTACGCCCGTCCCTGCAGCGGCGGCGCGCAGAACTCCACCTTCGAACGTCAGGCACACGTATAAGCATGGGGGTGGATGGAGAGGTATGTGAGGGTCCCCTGGGGAGGGGGTCGGCGAGGCACCTGGTGCAGCACGTCGTCGAACACGTCGTCCTGGCAGCCGAGGTGCAGGATGTGGCGCAGCGCTCCGTCGTGACGCACGCGCAGACGTCCCGCCTCGCAACGAGCGGCGAGGGCGGCGCGGTGGGGGTAGGCCAGGAAGCGGCCGCCGGGGCAGGCGAGGCGCACCTCGTCGCCGGGGAGCAGACGCAGGAGGGGGTGGGCGGCGCGGTGTGACGTCACCAGCGGCATGTGCTGGGGCACGCACTCGGCGCACGTCAGCTCGATGACGCACTCCGCTGCGAGGTCGTTGCAATGTTATAACTCGATGTCACCTCCACTTTGACTAATTTATTATATATGAAATGTTGTAAACTTTCTTTTGTTGATGTTAATTCTCCAAAGAATTACTGTTATCGAATTCGTCGACTATCTCTCCTCTTCCATCTCTCCTCCTTAACGAAAAATTCAATATATGGGACACATTTACATCCCTTTGTTAAACCGAACCATATTACGATTGATAAGATGTATTTCCTGTAATTTTTTATAATAAATTTAGCTAGAATATTGACATTTTTACTTATCTTGCTTGCAGTTCAAACAAAGTGCTTATGCAAAATGCCCGAATCATTGAGCAGAGAAATCAAACAGAGAGGTCACAGTGGAATTTACGTACATACAGACCATATACATAAAAACAAATTTAGATACGCGTCAAAAACGCCCTCTTGTCACTCGAGTAACTGAGATATAACAACACTTAGGAATACTCAGTCAGAGTACATGATAAATTCACATTATATACAAATTTAATTAAATATCTTCGTAACAAAGTAAAACTTACAATCAGCGAGTAGTGCTGGGCGCGCACAGAGCACCAGCAGCAGCAGCAGCAGCAGGGGGGGCAGCAGCAGCAGCGGGGGCGGCGACATGGCGGGCGGCGCGCGGCGGACTGCCCTCTCACCCGAGATAGCGGCGATGTGTCGCGCGGGCACGGCACACAAACAATAATAATACCGTCTCTTTATCTCACACAAGCGAGGGAAACCGGGTGAGAGGTCAACGTCTTGTCCATTACTACAGTAGTCAGCCCTCATGTCGACTCTCAAGTCTTCGATCTAATTGTCGATCAGAACGAGAATCTACTAAGTTCTATTCAATCCTGTCCAATTCTGAAAATAAGTTAAAACTTCGGCAAATATTAACAAGTATGTTGACCGATTCAGTAAACATAATTCATAATAATCAAGGAATCACTTGCACCGGACTCCTGTCCGGAAGTTATGTCCGTAGTGGTCCAGTTGGTTTTAGATAATCACTTGAGAGTTACAATATGATCGCATTGAAGCGTCTGGTAGCCGATGTTATGAAGAGCGGCTCTAGCGAGGGGGCGGGCACGGACTGGAGACAGCCGGAGCGGCGGAGGGAACAATAAAACGGAGCGGCTCACGATAAATAGTTTATTATGAACATAATATACATCGCCGATATTTATTTATATTTATAAAAGCAGGTAAAAACCGACGAGACACATACACCGTACAATAATAAAGTATCGATTTGCTCACATCCACACTCACCAGAGGATGCGGGCCGAGAGGGAAGGGGGCGGCTATCGCCCCTCCCCCCCCCCACCTTTTCATTTAGTTAAATCTTAACATAGTGGAAAAGTAAAATCTCAGACGGTTTGGTGACGACTACTTAATATTAGTAGTGTGATAACCGATTTCTGAGTAACTGAGAGACGTCGCATCGGACCGCGGAGTGCAGGGCGGCCATGTCTATACATATCGTAATAAGTAGTCTATACGCGTGATCTCCAGCCGCAGCAAGGCCGCTGTCCGTGGCGGCGATCAGTGCATTGCACATTTTAATTATTCATTTTAAATAATAATACATATTTTTTATATTGTAAACGCCTTATACAAGGCGACGACGGCGGCGGCGCGCTGCACCTCGCTTACCGACCGACACTATATTGCCTGCCATTTATCTGTACAAATCGCTTTGAGTACATACACGTTCAAAGCTAACAGTTACGATCATATAAAACACGCGTGGTGCACGCGGGGTACACGCGGGGTACACGCGGGGTGCACGCGGGGTGGTCGCATGCTGATGGTATTTAATCCTAAAAGTACAACTTTCAGTACGGGACTAGACCGACGTCAACATTTATAGTTATTATTTAGACGCTAAAAATTATAAAAACTCCATTACATTTATACCATTTTTAACTTACAACTAAAGTAAATATTGTTATAAAACTGTATCAATATGCTTCTTAAACACAAAATGTATTGACCGGCTGACGGGCTGACGGACTGACCGACATTAAGTACAGTTATTTTGCAGGCGAAATATTGTTTATTACATGTTCGCTAGGATTCACTATTCTCAACTTGTATATCAAAAGCTTCTTAAGGGTTTTAAAAAATTAAAAGTGACGGTTAATTTGTAGAAAAGGAGATTCTAGAATTTTTGCTATAAATAAGTGGAGGAGGCAACATACAAGTTGTGGTCCTACCAGCTTGATACTTCACAGGCGTGTGGCGTGGGGTGCGGGGTGTGTGGGGTGCGGGGCGTGTGGCGTGGGGTGCGGGGCGTGTGGCGTAGCGTGGGGTGCGGGGCGGAGTTAGGAGCAGCAGGCACGGGCGGGCGGGGCGCGAGAGGGGCGGCGCTCGACGGCGATGCGCGCCGCGTCGGCGTCGGCCTCGCGGCCCGCCGTCTTGTCCAGGATGGCCTCTGCCAGCTCGGAGAAGGCGCGCTCGATGTTGATGTTGGACTTGGCCGACGTCTCCATGAACCGGATGCCGTGCTCGCGCGCTATCTGCATCGCGATTACATTACATCCTTTTTACATACTGTGATAATTAAAAACGCCATGTTTAATTATATATATATATATATATATAGTAAAGCAATACGAATCAAGTGCAAAATTAACATTTAAACATTTAAATGCAAAAATAACTTTATATATTATACATACATTCATAAGTGTCACATGCTGAATTAATCATAACATCTCTAAACAAGAGTACATTTATCACTGTGTATGTATTTGAAATTTTCAATGAAACAATGGAAAAAGGTAAAGTTGACTCACAGCCTCTCCACGCTCCTTGCTGACGACGCGCTTCTCCTCCATGTCACATTTGTTACCGAGGATCATCTTCTCCACATCTTCATTTGCATGCTGAAAATGATATTGTTTATCTTTGTACACTAAGCCTTACAATTTAACCAGCATGACATTGGATATCACCACATTGGGACTTGTGAGGATACATAAAGCTATAACACTTTTGCATCGGTTCAGAGGGACACACAGCTAACCCTAAGTTAGATGTTGCGCTGGTCCTTGTCAACCATGCCCACCCTTAGCAGGTTGAGTGAATTGCTGATTTGTTGAATAATTTACTTGCAAAACTCTACAGTTTTTATTGCTTCATAAAATTTTAATTTCATTTTACACTAGCTTTAGCCTGTGACTTTGTGTGTGTAGAATTCAAAAAGAAATGCTGAGAAGTATCTCATGTGTTATTTGAGACTATATCTGTGCTAAATTTCAATAAGATAGGTTGAAGAGTTGTGGAGTTATCATTCAGTGCCCCGCCCCATAGATTGTTTACCTCATCTATATTTCTTAACCACTTGACAATATCATCAAATGTTTTCTCATTAGTTATATCATAGACAAGCATTATCCCCATAGCCCCTCGGTAGTAGGAAGTTGTGATTGTATGGAAGCGCTCCTGTCCTGCAGTGTCCCAAATTTGAAGCTTTATTTTTTTACCACGTAGTTCCACTGTCTTAATTTTAAAGTCTATGCCTGGAAAAAAACAATCATCTTGTTTACTATGATAGAATAATTATTTATAAATAAAAACAGCAACATTGAAATGGGCTTCGACTATAGCTATACTAAAAGAATGTTAAATTGACGAGCTATTCTTCGTATAAATAACAATACTTAATAGATGGTGGAACTAAGTTGAACAAGTTTAATTCTTCTATGATAGATAAAATAATCTTTGTTTGAATATACTAACAATGATTATGGGAGCATACCGAATTTCAAAGTTCAAAGATGGATCGTAATTTCTTACCGATTGTGGATATAAATGTGGTGGTAAAATGATTGTCGGAAAATCTAAACAATATACAAGTTTTTCCAACACCAGAGTCACCGATTAGTAGAAGTTTAAAGAGCAAATCGTATGTTTTCTTGGCCATTTTACTGATTAAAATGCTATAAAGTTTAAAAATGTATTAATCCAAAATCTTCCTATCCTAAATCTGTGATTCTATTCTTTTATTCTATTTGACAGTTAGCTGCCATCCATAGAGAAAACATGAGCTTGTTTATTTTTTAATTTTATGACCTGGTAACATAGACCTTTAGGTCATATGAGCTTGGGTAGTCGACTTTATCATAGAGTCGTTTTCGAAATCAATTCGCCATTTTGGCGCTGATGTTTACGGTTCAAAATGGTGATTAGGATTCGAAATAATATATATTTTATGCTGACATTTCCAAGTAACGACCTATACTTTAACAAAGTTTAGTTGGAGTTTAGTGTGAGATAATGAACTGTATCTGTGCACTGTAACTGCTCCTGCCTGTTTCCATCATTTATGTTCTTTGGTATGTTTCTACAAATCTATTTGAAATCTATGGTTTACGCCATATTTATATTGATATTTGCGTTTGCGCGGTGGTCTTGTTCTTCTGAATCGATACGATAAGCAAATGTATGGACTGCTATAGTGTTTAATCAATAGTTATTCATTGATAAGGAGTGGAACTGAAGATGTGAAATAAAACAGTAGAAATATCTACAATTATTTTTAAACATTGACAAAATGCATCGTAGAGGCGGGAAACGTATCCGTATGGATGATCCTCCTCCGGAGTATGTCAACCCAATGACACCGGCTACTCCTATGACTGACTATGGAGGCCAATCAGTTCATGAGCCGGAAACGCCTCATGCGAATTATTCAGGGTTTAAAGTTGGAACAGCAGCCAATTCTACAGCAATGGAGACAGCTAGAGAAGAAGTAGACGAGCATCTGGAAGATGAAGGTCGGTCTCCATCGCCGGCACCCACTAAACGCATTACCAGAAGTCGTGGTAGAGGTGGAGACGGCGGGTACGTGGGCCGTCTGGCGGAGTCGCCGCCGCCGCCACCGCTGCGCAGGCGAGGGCGAGGAGGGCGCGGACGTGGACGCGGCCGGGGCGCGGCGCCACCACCCGCTGCCTCTCCGCCACCTATTCTTATGCCTGGCGACGATGAGAATAGCCTCTATAATATTTTGAGGTTTAATAAGGCTGCTATTAATGTAAGTTGGTGTATTTATTTCCATACTGGATTTTAAGATGCAGGTGTGATGTGTTTGCAGATATTACCTTTTTTGGCGCTGTAAGCTGTTGAAACTTGTGTACCATTGGTTTCATTTAGGAATCCCTTCATATATACACAGAAATAAGTATTATTTAATTAGTAAATGCTGTAGTGCATTTTCAGTTCCACTGTGATGAATTTGTTCAAAACTCTGACTTGCTTAGAGTTTAGAGACCAGAGCAAAAGTATTTCATGGGCAAGTTGGATGCACTGCATATGCACTAAACATGCGCTTATTTATAAAAAGCAAGCTGTTACCTACAATATTTGTCAGTGCAAAATATTTTTTTTTTGTAGCCTCCAGGATTTGCCAAGCTATCTATTTACAACCTATCTATGCCAAATTTCAACACTTGTTGCATGCATCTATGAAATATCTTTTGCCAAGCAAATATTCTAGCAATACATTATAATAATTTAGTAAGTTTTAATGTAAACATATAATCTAAAGCATTTAATTTATTAATGATAAATAATATATTATGGCTGTTTGCAGCAAGTGGTAGATATGTGGATAGAAGAATACAAGACCAACAGAGAAAGTGCTCTGGTGCAGCTGATGCAGTTCTTCATCAATTCATCTGGCTGCCGCGGCAAGGTCACCCCAGACATGGCATCAATGGAACACACACTCATTATTAAGAAAATGACACAAGAGTTTGATGAGGTATGAATTCTTACCATGCTTCTCTTTAGCTTCAACACTCTCATGTGGTTCTGGAGAACTATGATACTATGTTCTCTGTAAGATCATGGTAATGTCTTAAAAAAGTTAAAACAATGTAACATGTGGGATGATGCTTACTTTCAGGAAAGTGGTGAATATCCTTTGATAATGAGTGGACAAACATGGAAGAAGTTTCGCTCCAACTTCTGTGAGTTTATCCAGACGTTAGTGAAGATGTGCCAGTATTCTATCATCTATGACCAGTACCTGATGGACAACATCATCTCCTTACTGACTGGCCTGTCCGACTCCCAAGTGAGGGCTTTCAGACACACCGCCACTCTGGCAGGTGAGTAAAGCCATGGTAAAATGCATTTATATATCAAAAAATATAAAATGTATTTTTTTAAGGTTTAGTCTGTGTTTAGGCCAAACACAAATATTTGGGTGCGATGGTTTAATAAGCGGTAAATACAGAGTTGCAAAAAAACAAATTGATCGTTGCGCGTATGCATCGGCGGTCGAAAGCGGAAGTCCAAGTGACGTTTCGTGCCACCGCACGTCGGTTCGCACCGGTAGTGGTGTTGCCCGCATCTCAGGCGCGAACAGTCTGTCCCTTAGTATGTTGAATGTTGTGTAATACATACATTGTGACAATAACAGAGAACAGTGGCAGTAGCATTGTGCATGAAACAGTTTCCCTAGGAAATACTTATAGGAGCCATAGTGTGATGTGGTAAATGGTTTGTGGTGTAAAGTGATGAAGCTGATGACGGCGCTGGTGGACGTGGCGCTGCTGACCAGCGTGAACTGCGACAACTGCCTGCGCCAGTACGAGGCGGAGCGGCTGAAGGCGCGGGACAAGCGCGCCTCGGAGCGCCTCGAGGTGCTCGTCGCCAAGCGCCAGGAGCTCGAGGAGAACATGGAGGAGATCAAGAATATGCTCTCCTACATGTTCAAGTCTGTCTTTGTGCACAGATACAGGTATGCTGGTATACAAACATTTACATGCCTTGCCTTTTATAAAAATGTTAATACAAATACCATTCATAAAAGGTTTTTACAAAAATGTATAGAGTTAAAGTCTCTATTAAAATGTATCATGTGGTTATTTTCCTTCTCATTAAGTATAAATTTAACTAGGGACACTCTGCCCGACATCAGAGCAATCACAATGGCTGAAATAGGCATTTGGATGGAAAAGTTCCCAGCCCACTTCCTGGACGATCTATATCTCAAGTACATCGGCTGGACGCTACATGACAAGGTATGAGGATATGAGAGGAAAGGTGTTGCAAATGCTCCACAATGTAACGGGCAAGTGCAACATGGTACGTGTGCAGGTGGGAGAGGTGCGCCTGCGCTGCCTGCAGGCGCTGCAGCCGCTGTACGAGTGCGAGGAGCTGAAGGGCAAGTTGGAGCTGTTCACCTCCAAGTTCAAGGACCGCATCGTGTCCATGTCGCTGGACAAGGAGACGGAGGTGGCAGTGCACGCCGTGAAACTTGTCATCGCCATACTGAAGTAAGTGAGCAGGACTTCGGCTGAATATAGTGGTGAAGGTGAAGGTGAAGGTGAATAACTCGAGTCGTTCGTGCGTGCGGTGGCGCAGGATGCATCCGGACATGCTGGTGGACAAGGACTGCGAGAACGTGTACGAGCTGGTGTACTCGTCGTGGCGGTCGGTGGCGGCGGCGGCGGGCGAGTTCCTCAACGTGCGCCTGTTCCGCAGCGAGGAGCCCGCCGCCCCCCAGCGCTCCCGCCGCGGCAAGGTGCGCCTGCCCAACACCCCGTTGCTGCGCGACCTCGTCCAGTTCTTCATCGAGTCCGAGGTGCGTCTCTCACTGCTCCCTCGCTGCTACCTCACTGCGCCCTCACTGCGCCCTCACTCACCTCACGCCCTGTGTACGCCCGCAGCTGCACGAGCACGGCGCCTACCTGGTGGACTCGCTGATAGACTCCAACCCTATGATGAAGGACTGGGAGTGCATGACTGACCTGCTGCTGGAGGAGCCCGGCCCCGACGAGG
>NW_013531704.1:102419-105499 GCF_000836235.2 Papilio xuthus
GACAAGTTCCGCGCCGACCCCGACAAGCTGGCCAACCTGGTCGCCATCCCGCAGTACTTCGACCTCGAGCTGTACACCACGCAGCGCCAGGAGGCGGTCGGTAACTCCTCCCCGCTCGCATGTATCCGTGTCTGCGCGGCCTCGTCTCGCATCTCTCAACGGCGCGCGCTCCGCAGAACCTGACGCTGCTGCTGAACAAGATCCGCGAGATAGTGCGCCAGCAGACGGAGAGCGAGGTGCTGGAAACGTGCGGCCGCACGCTGGAGTACCTGTGCAGCGAGCAGTGCGCCGTCTACTCGCGCTGCAAGGTGGCGCGCGCCACCATCACCGACATGTGCGTCGACAAGTACCGGGAGGCCATCGACGAGTTCCGCACGCTCATCGAAGGGGTGCGTACCTGCACTGTGCTCCCCCATGCACCCCCACCTCCCCCCCACCTCCCCATACTGAGCATGTGCGTGTGCGTGTGTGTGCAGGGCGAGACGCCGGACGCCGACGAGCAGTTCAGCGTGACCAACTCGCTGCGCAAGGTGTCCATCATGTACATGTGCCACAATCTGAACGACAACAACATCTGGGACTCGCTGTTCGAGGACCTGCCCAAGTGCATCGACAGGGACGATCCCATGCCCAAGCTGGCGCTCGTGTACGTGGTGCGCGCCTGCTTCTACTCCCTGCTGTGGTCGCTGCACGAGCTCGAGGAGCGCGGCACCGGCGCCGACCTGCTGCGCGACCGGCTGCACGGCTACTGCGCCCACTGCCGCGACATCGTCGCCCGCGGCACCACCGCCCAGCTGCGCGGCGAGGTGAGCCCGCCCCCGCCCCCGCCCCCGCCCTCAGCACGCCCCGCCCCCACCCCACACCGCCCCGCCCACTGACACGGACACGCCCCTGCGCAGGCCTACACGAGCATCTGCGACCTGCTGATCCTGTTCGCGGAGCAGCTGCACTCGCGGCACCACCCCGGCGACGAGCGCTACCGCCGCCTCGTCTGCGAGCCCGACACCACGCTCTGCGACCTCCTCAACGACTTCATACAGGAGTTCGTCTTCGTGCTGCAGTGCTACGGTACTCGCTGACACTGCCCCACACACGCACACACACACACACACACACACACGCACACACACACACACACATCGACGATGCATTTAATATCTCCCAATGTAGAATATTGTGTGTCAGTGAGTGCGGGAGCGCGCCTCGCCGCCGCTTGTCCCTGTGCTCTTAATTGGGTGTTTCCTTTTGTATGTAGAGGTTGGGAGTTTGGGTTTCGGTGAGATTTAGGAAGAAAATGTTTTTCCTCCTGTTGAGACAGAACTCCGTCGCCGGACGCTTACGCGATGCGACGCGATGCGACGCGATGCGATGTCCGCTATACAAGTTGTTGTTTTTACGTGGACGTGTTCCGAGCGACACCCCGATCCTATCGAATTATCGTGACAAAAAAATATGCATTATTTTCGTTGTACCGCGCAACGTGACGTGACGTGACGCGGCGTGACGCGACGTGACGCGGCGTGACGCGACGTGACGCGGCGTTCCCGACGCGCCGCTATAACGTTGTGGTGTGTTTGGTTGCATGTGACGCCGCGGCGCGCCTGCGGCCGACGCCGGTAAGCCACTTTCCTCCGCTGGCACGTGACGCTTGCGCCCCTCCCCACCCTCCACACCCTCCCCACTCACCCCGACTGCGCCAACTATTTTACCTTAGTAATGGCGCGCCCCCGCGACGTGACCGCTACGTGAACGCGACGCGACCGTCATCGTCCAAAATAATGCATATTTTTTGTCTCGGCGCCCCGCGACCCGCGACGCGCGAACTGCGACCCGCAACCCGCAACCCGCTCTCCTCGATCTCTGTTGTATTACTTATAACATTACTAAGGGAAAATTGTCGCGCTCGCTTGCACGATGCGATGCGATGCGATGCGATGCGAGACCGCGGTCGTGCAGTCGCCGCTCGTCAGTACGCGGCGCGCTCGCAGTCTCGGATCGTACTTTTATTTTTAACATGTTTAGGCATCTATAAGTTTTGAGCATGCGCAGTGCATCGGACTTGTTTTAGTTGCGTTTTGTTATTAGTTTGTAATATTTGATATTGATGAATTTCCATCGGTTGCGGTCGTCACTTGCCGTAGATAACATGCGAGGCTTCGCATCTTTACACAATAACGCAGAGTAACAGTGAGGCGGCTCTCAGCGAGGCTCGCCTCGACGCTTGCCGCTCACCGCTCACCCGCCGCATAGTTTATCCAGTTGCATGAACATCTCGCGACCCAGCGAGCAGGTCCGCGACTCCGTCCGGCTCTGATCACGCAGCGCGTACATTATGTAACTGCTCTGCTGCCTGCGTGCTCTGATGCCGGTGCCGAGCGCCGAGCACCGAGCACCGACTCCACACAAACGCGTGTCTTGCAGATAACCAAGACGAGAGACGTATCGAGGAGCTGCACAAGCGGCGCAACTTTCTGGCCGCCTACTGCAAGCTGATCGTGTACAACGTGATCCCCATCCGGCGCGCAGCGGACGTCTTCAAACACTACATCAAGGTAGTGTAGGACTGGCCGCCCTGGCCGCCCTGGCCGCCCTGGCCGCATCGCTCGATACATTGACGGGGTGACGTGTGTGCGCAGTGCTACAACGACTACGGGGACATAATCAAGTCCACGGTGAGCAAGACGCGCGAGATGAGCAAGCTGAACTGCGCGCTGACTATGCAGCTGGCCATGCAGGCGCTCTTCTCCGACATGCTGCGCCACCAGCCCGCTCCGCACCGCGCCCTGCCCGACCTCGTCGAAATCAAGGTGCCCCGCCCCGCCCCATTACAATCTTATAAGTATCGCAAACTATTACACCCATGCGGTGTCGTGTCGCGTCTCACAGGAGCTGGCGAAGAGGTTCGCGGTGATGTTCGGTCTGGACGCGGTGAAGAACCGCGAGGCACTGACGGCGCTCCACCGCGCGGGCATCTCCTTCGCCGCGCTGGAGGGCGCCGGCGCCGGCCCGCCGCCCAACCTGCTCTTCCTCGAGCCGCTCTCTGAGTTCTCCAACAAGCTGCTGCGCCAGGACAAGCGGCA